>NC_086322.1:11359775-11549775 GCF_036172605.1 Pelobates fuscus | reverse complement strand
CCAAGACACTGACTGCCCTTCAGTTACAATAAGTCAAGGGACTCCTAAACATTTTTCCATCCAGCCAGAGACGCACCGGGCACATTCTGCAGAGCGGGGTTGGTTATGAGTCTGATACAGATCAAGGTGCGCACAGGTAACTGGAGATTTATCTGTTTTAGATAGAGTTGTGTGATAGCATTATTAAGTGTGTATAACTCAGAATACAGTCAGGCTTTGTAGGTCTTAACAACATCACACTGACAAGACCAGTGACAGAGAACCGAGAGATAATGCCAGTGAAAAGGCAAATTATAGAAATGAACCTCTCCTAAGGCTGAGCATTGTTTTAACAAATGTTTTGTCGACTCTATCAGCTCAAACATAAATGTATGCACAATGTTATTTTGAATAAAATGCATTTTAGTTCTAAAATAATTACTTGATGATTTTCAGATGTGACTGCAAAAAAAACATTCTAATTATTATTTTTTTTTAACCTCAAAGCTGTATAATATCCTTACTCGCCCTCTGGCAGGATGCAAGGAAATCTCTAACCTAGATTTAGCACCTTTATAGCTTACGGCCCAAACAATGGTACTTTACATCTGTGTTTCCATGGCTACCCAGAGAAAGTCTTCCTTCATGTACAAAAGAATGATATATTTATCATCTGTGAAATGGAAAGGCAAGCTGTGCGTTACTCTATGTGCTCAGGATATCAGGATATGGTACATTCACTGAGTACAATCCACAACAAGTGGATTAACCTTCCTCCCACTGAGTCGCTGTGATGGTAAAGATGAGATACATCTTATGTAGCCCCCAGCTGGACCTGTCTCTGGGCAACACATCGGTTCCCGAGAGAATGGGATGACATGGTGGCAAAGTGTGTTCCATTCACTGACATTATAGTCAAACTGGCCTCACTGGGCGTTATGTTTCACAGTCAGAATTAAAAAGAACAACTGATATACTGTTTTAATAACTTCACCTTTACATTAGGGCAAGGAGGACAGAGATACTGATTGCATTAAACTGCAAAACATTGCTTTTCAATGAAAGTCAGAAAATGCTTATTTTCATCTTGTGTTTTTCTCTTCGAACACAGCTTGTAGAAAAACCCTTGCAAATGTTAGTACATAGTTGGTATAATAAAGACTAAATAATATAAGATTAAGATTAATTAAGATTAATAATAAGAATAAGGGATTCCCTAACAGGGGATAATCAGTATGGATTTTTTAGAAGTGTATAACTAGTCCCCTTGAGTCTAGATAAATGTAACCCCCGGGTAATACATTGTAAAGTATTGCACATTAAAAAGAAAATAAATACATTTTATTAGAAGGCTGGAGGCAATTGTACACATTCTGATCAAAACAAAATGTAAACAAAGCCTGGAATTTGAGCTATATGTCTGCCCAACCGTATTTCACCTCTTTGCTGTTACCTGCACCCACACTTATTAAATATCATTTTGTTCATGGCTTTCATTTAACATCAAATATTTATATATGAAACATAATTTAATATGAATAAAATATAACAAAGTGTGAGAAATGAATAAATGTTATGTTCCAGGTTCTGCATGGCATTTTAACTGTGAATATTACAATACTGTTAGCTGTTACTGCAATACAATTCACATATTTGTATTCAGTGATGTCTCACAAGTACACCAGTACCTCCTGTGTACAGGTTTTATGGGGTTTTGGAAAGTTACAGGTCATTTTTACTCATTGAAATTGGCTGCCGATAGAGGACTAGTATTTCTGACTGTTTAGTCTAAGTGCCCTTGTAGGTACACTCATATATACATAGTATCCAAGCTGAAACCGCCATACTAGCAGTTACCACCATGAGACCCTGGTAACTGCTCCGTGTTTAGCTATATCTCTCGTATTCCATTTTTTGGTTTCATTTATTTTTACAGTTACTACTTACTTCGTCTTTGGCTTCCATTCCATTTGCTACTAAGTGTTTCAGTGGTTCTGTAATAGATCACATAAAGACTAAGGTTTGCTTTATTGGCTCATGGTGGTAGTAATATCTGAGCAATAGAAACTGACTGTTATCTGTAACACAGGTTGTTTTTGGTAAACTATTACTTTTTTTATAACCTGTCAAGATCCAATTTTCATATATTAGGATATATTGTGTGTGTTATGTGTTACATAGCTGAAAAGAGACTTGCGTCCATCAAGTTCAGCCTTCCTCACATTAGTTTTTTTGCTGTTGATCCAAAAGAAGGCAAAACACCCAGTTTGAAGCACTTCCAATTTTGCAAAAAACTAGTTAAAAAAATCCTTCTTGACCCAAAAATAGCAGTCAGATGTCTCCTAGGATCAAGCAGCTATTACCCCACTAATTAGAAATTATATCTCTGTATGTTATGTTTTTGTAAGTATTTATCCAATTGCAGTTTAAACATCTGTATGGACTCTGACAAAACCACCTCTTCAGGCAGAGAATTCCATATCCTTATTGCTCTTACTGTAAAAAAACAATTTCTTTGTTTAGATGAAATCTCCTTTCTTCCAGTCTAAATACGTGACCTCGTGTCCTATGTATAGCCCTGTTTATGAATAGTGTGACGAGACCAATCTCGCCACTGTGCATTGGAGGAGCCTGGTTGCCCGCCTGCTGCCTTTAGACTATGGCCCGTGTTGAAACGCTTGATTTTCCCCTGCAAAGACACGAAAGCCGGGTCATTCAGTGCTTGGCCTGTTTGAGCGGTGATACCCCAGATAGCTATGCCATGGAGCCCATTCGTATAATGGAAGACTATGGGAAAGACTTTGGCTCCATGGCAATTGAACTGTATGTGTGTGATCTGAGCGCCATTAAGTAATAATGTGCGCTGAGATCTGACCTATCTGATGATATGTTGAATGTACCTGTTTTATGCAATGGCTGCACAGTTATATATTTTTATGTATTTTGTTGTCTTTTGCTGCCATGTGTTCAATGGAGTTTTGCCTCTGTCCTTGGAGATAATTGGATTACTTCCCAATTATCTCCAGGATAGAAGACTCTGTGGAACTGGTTTTGGGCAGAAAAGCCATGCTTCATTTGGTCACAAAGGACTACGATCTATCTTTTGAACCACTGGACCAATTTGTATGATGTTGACGTATGTTTGTATTTGGAGTATGCTGATTCTGAAAATGTAAGTTATGTGAATGTGATGCATACTTTTAAAGTTATGAATAATGTGGAAAAACTGTATTTCTCTGCCGGTGATAATTACATTACCCATTGTGTAAGGTAATAGTATCACAGGCAGAGGGGAGGATTTTGTGTGGGAGTGTCTCAGTGTATTGTACATGTTTATTGGTTTACAAAACCCTGTGGGTGGTACTAATGTTTAAGAATGTGTATATAAGAACAATAAACCCACAGCTCTGGCTGTTCACTACTTGACCCTCACCACGGAGCTTTGTCTCATTATTGGGGGGATTTACTGTATGCTGATAGAGACTGATTGCCAGGAGTGTAAGCTGATTGGGTGCTTTTCCTGTTCAGCTGCTAGCAGCTATTCGTGAGGTTCCAGTTCGGGAGTTTGGAGTGCTACTTGGTATCCTGTTCGGGAGTTTGGGGTTCTGCAGTAGCTGTGCCTGTGTCTCTGGAAGGGGAAGGTCTACTAAACGGCTGTTAACCCCTTTTATGCCTGGGGTGTGTTACAAATAGATTTCCAGATGAAGGTTGTACTGGCCCCGAATATATTTGTATAATGTTATCTATTTGGGGGTAGCCCCATTGTAAAGGCTTTCCCGGTGGAATATATACATTTTTAGGCTCTATTTATTTTTCTTTTGGTAGTTTACATAACATTTCTAACTAGTGTTGGTATACTGTATAAAGCTGGAGGAAATCAATTAAACACAGTTCGTTCAGTAAGTTAAACATTTATTTGCTTTGCTACAGAGGGATTTAAATAGACTGGGGGACTGGGCACTAAAATGGCAGATGAAATTTAATGTATGAAAGTACAAAGTTATGCACTTCAGTATAAAGAATGCACAGGCAATGTATACCCTAAATGGAACTATGTATACCCTAAATGGAACTAGGCAGCAATATGCAATGTCAATCTGCAGTTGCTAAGGCCAGTAAGGTTTTGTCATGTATAAATAGGGGCATAAATTCTCGGGAAGAAAATATCATTTTGCCTCTCTATAAATCACTGGTAAGACCACATATTGAATATGCTGTGCAATTTTGGGCACCTGTTCTAAAGAAGGATATCATGGCACTAGAAAAAGTGCAGAGGCGGGCTACAAAATTGATGAAAGGAATGTAGCATTTTAGTTATGAAGAAAGGTTAACAAATGTAAATCTCTTTAGTTTGGAAAAACGGCGCTTTAGAGGGGATATGATAACATTATACAAATATATTCGGGGCCAATACAAACCATTATCTGGAAATCTATTCATAGACAGGGCTATACATAGGGCACGAGGTCACACATTTAGACTGGAAGAAAGGGGATTTTGTCTAAGTCAAAGGAAAGGGTTTTTTTACAGTAAGAATAATAAGGTGGTTTTATCAGAGCCTTTACAGATGTTTAAACAGCAATTGGATAAATACTTGCAAAAACATAACATACATGGATATAATTTCTAATGAGTTGGGTGATAGCTGCTTGATCCAAGGAGACATCTGACTGCTATTTTGGGGTCAAGAAGGATTTTTCCTAGTTTGTTGCAAAATTGGAAGCGCTTCAAACTGGGTATTTTGCCTTCTTTTGGATCAACAGCAAAAACATATGTGAGGAAGGCTGAACTTGATGGACGCAAGTCTCTTTTCAACTAACTATGTAACAGTCAACATTTGAGATAAATTAAAATTAATCCAATTTACAAATATACTTTTTAAAGATCTCTGAGATTTAATAGTCTGACTCACGATATCAGAAAGTATTGCAAGCTCCAGACTAGTAGAGAATAGTGAAAACTTAAGCAACTGGCTTTTTAGTAGGGCTGCTGCTAACTCCCTGTAACTATGTGTGAAACTAGCAGACATTAAACAGTAGACATTAAACAGACACTGGAAAAAGCAGAAGTGTATAGGCACTCACTATAATACAACAAATAAATAAGGGCTGCTGTATACAGTGCAAGGATTCCCAAAACCTTGTGTATTGGTGAAACAGAAATAGAATATGGCGTATACTTCACCCAAAATTATACGTACATACACCCGGAGAAGGGTGGGCTGGTAAATACCTCAAAATGATAAAACAGAAAAACAATAATAGTGCAATACAATTTTTGTAAAGTGCGAGATATTAGCTAAATAGCTGTAGGAAAACCACTCACATTGGACAGAGCTATATAAGAGCTCTGCTGTATTGTGCGTGGATGGTATAATCCCCGTCTAAGGATACAGGATGATAGAGATGGTACTGATCCTCCAGATGCGAGTGCAAATAATATATAAAAGTGGAAGAGAAAAAAACTGATAGTGTAGTAAGTACTATAAACTGAAATGTTTAAAGAAAGTAATGTACTTACAATTTATAGATCAAGACCTGCTCTAGTTTTCACAGCATGGGTGGTACTATCCCCACCTAAGGATATGATCGCACCAGGTAGCAAACAGGATGCAAAATGAAATAAAAAATAGTTAAAAAGTATTAAAACTAACTATTTATTATAAAAAAACATATATAACATATAAAATATGTGTAGGTACAAATAAATGTCCAAATATGTCCCACTTGACGCGTTTCGCCTCTCCAGAGGCTTTATCAAAAGTGTGGGGTGGTCCTCTAAGTGTCCTGTATAAATATGGAAAACTTGATTGTAGAATGCTACCTGGTGAATGTTCCTTCCGTATTCTATTTCTATTAAACAGACACTACTAGCTAAAGGTAATAGACATTAAACAGACACTACTAGCTAAAGGTAATAGACATTAAACAGACACTACTAGCTGAAGGTAATAGACATTAAACAGACACTACTAGCTAAAGGTAATAGACATTAAACAGACACTACTACCTTAAAGTAATAGACATTAAACAGACACTACTAGCTAAAAGTAATAGACATTAAACAGACACTACTAGCTAAAGGTAATAGACATTAAACAGACACTACTAGCTAAAGGTAATAGACATTAAACAGACACTACTAGCTAAAGGTAATAGACATTAAACAGACACTACTAGCTAAAAGTAATAGACATTAAACAGACACTACTAGCTAAAGGTAATAGACATTAAACAGACACTACTAGCTAAAGGTAATAGACATTAAACAGACACTACTAGCTAAAGGTAATAGACATTAAACAGACACTACTAGCTAAAAGTAATAGACATTAAACAGACACTACTAGCTAAAGGTAATAGACATTAAACAGACACTACTTGCTAAAGGTAATAGACATTAAACAGACACTACTAGCTAAAGGTAATAGACATTAAACAGACACTACTAGCTAAAGGTAATAGACATTAAACAGACACTACTAGCTTAAAGTAATAGACATTAAACAGACACTACTAGCTTAAAGTAATAGACATTAAACAGACACTACTAGCTAAAAGTAATAGACATTAAACAGACACTACTAGCTGACGGTAATAGACATTAAACAGACACTACTAGCTGACGGTAATAGACATTAAACAGACACTACTAGCTAAAGGTAATAGACATTAAACAGACACTACTAGCTAAAAGTAATAGACATTAAACAGACACTACTAGCTAAAAGTAGTGACAGGTAGTTTAGCAAATAGCCATTGGTCGGTAAAGGTAGAGAGACAGTACTTAGTACTTAGTAAAACACGTTTTTGCTGTTTTGACCTGCTGCAAATGAGAGGGATAGCCAGATACCAGCTTCTGGCAGCGTTCCTAAAGGAATCGTAGCCCATTGTTCATGAGCAATGGCCTCCAGTTCAGTAATATTCTTGGGTTTGCGTGCTGCAACCACCTTCTTTAAATCCCACCAGAGATTTTCTATGGTGTGACAGACTGACTGCACCCCGACTGGGTACCTCTGTCAATCGCTGCTTCCTAGTACTGACGAGTACCATAAGCACTGCGTTTGGATACCATAACTACAGCAGACCCCACAAACCGCCGCAGCTTGGTTAGGGTCTCAACGTCAATTACCCACCCTGGACCTACAACCAGGATCCAGCTTCCAGTGGGTAGACCTCTCTTAGTCCAGAGAGCATAGCAGGAACAAGCCCTTACAAGAGCTAGTGATTATACTCTGGGGAGTATAGTGATTATAGCAATCCCCCAAACATGAGCAAAGACTTCATGAAGGTGCAAGACCATGAAGGGGTAAGACGATCTGATCTTTAATGGTCCAGGTTGGATTGTATACAATTCTCCAGGCCAGAGGAACACCTGGACCTGATGGGGCACAGAAACACAAAGGACACAAACCAATCAGAAAAAAACATACAGTCTGTGACACGCCCATGTACAGCACACAATCCCTCCCCTGTCCTTGGGAGATAATTAAGTAAAGTCCTGTAAGTAACTCAATTATCGCCAGGCAGAAAAAAATGTTTTTCACAAAGTTCAGAAAGTACCCCAAAACATAACATACCCCCAAATGTTACATCCCCTGATCTGGGTGAACAACATATCCAAAAATCCCCCAGATCAGAGCAGTGGGCACAAAAGTTTCATGGAAGTCTCTTTTTGACCGGCTGAAAGCATGGCTTCATGCCCAAAACAGTTCCAGGGAATTAGGGCCAGTGGTCGGTCTCTTTGTGGAGTACAAAAGTACTTACATTACATGAATGGAGACTTTTAAAGTGTATTGGTCAAGGTATATTGCAGGGCCCATAGTCACAGGGTAAGGGGCTGGCAAGCAGGCCTCTGCAAAAGCCAGTGACTAAGGTGCTTTCGTCACATATGGGTTCAAGTCAGGTGACTGTTATGGCCACTGTAGAATTTTACAGGACATTTTCTTTTCAGGATCGGGTGAAACCAAAACACATAGACTCAATCACAATAAATAGACTTTCCATGTCCGGTCCTTAGAATGGCTGTGAAAATGGAAAACCGAGTCAGTGAGGATAGCCGAGGTCAAGAAAACAGGATAAATGATAAACAAGTCGAGAGCAAGGATTAGAGAAGACAGGATATACGATATACCAGAACAAGATATAATACCAGATGTGCTATTGGACAGTGGCAACAAATAGTGGGAGAGGTAATTATATATAGTCAGGTCTTAACTCCCGTTGGCCCAGGTCCACTTGGAATTGTACATAATTGGTGGTGAATGCTTGACGTCCCCAAGTTAACTCCGAACGTCATATTTGTACGTCAAATTCGGTCTGGCGAATTTGGTTTGTCAAATTACAAATTTGGACCCGGAACTCGGACTTTTACCCAGCATTAAAAAATTGTTAACACTGGCCTCCAATAACTTAACGGTTAATTAATCTTCTGAATCACCAAACAATGTTACTTTATATTGATGTGCCATAATATTCTGCCCTGTGTAATTTAACCGTGTTCAGTCAAGTGGTCCCTGACAAGTGAAAGAACTGAACATTAAGCAATTAATAAAATAAAGGCTGACATGTTCCTACACTTTCACCCAGAGATTAATTAGGGACACATTGACAGCATATAAAGAACAAATATGAGCTAGTTAAACATTCTCTATGTATAAAACATGTATGACAATGATGTACAATTATAATGCCCGGTCAGGTTTGGTATTTTAAAAGTAAAAATGTGAGATATACAAATAATCACAGAATTTTAAAACAAAACAATGAAAGTAGAAACAGCAGTGAGAAACATAAATCTATTGTCGGGCATACTTCTAAACAGGAATGAGAATTACGAAGGGAGGATTGGCGGGCCAATGAAGAGCTGACGTTAGGTGTTGTGCAGGTTATGACATTACCCAGGACACCCACTGCGAGGGAGTGCTGCTCCATCTACCTGGTGGTCAGTTGCAGAGATGTAGTTGTCACATAGTTAAAGCCGCAAACAAAAATCAATGATAATGGGTGATCGGAATCTGGAGGAAGTCAATCTGAAATTGTGCTTAAGACAATGGGAAGTCTTCAATCCTGCCTGGGGGCATGCCTGTGGCATCATTTGCTTCATTGACAATGCTGTCACCAAAAAAGGGCAGACCTAGAGCATCCCTCCCAATAGTGGATGGTATGAACTTGAGGTTAGATAAATAACATTTAAAACACATCTACTGCTGCAACTTCAAAAAAATCTCAGACTACGAGATACAAACTGGTAATATTGGATATATTGTGTGCAATCTGAGAACTGGGAATTATGGATACAAATTAACAGCAGTTTATCGAAAAATAAACAAAGTATCTAGTGTCTCGACAGGATTTATTGTCAAGATGCCAATAAGATCTCTAGAGTTACTGTCTGCAAGTAACTGCTGTAAAACAGGTATTAAAGTACGACAAATGGATATAGACAGCCTATAAGAAAATGCAGTTATAATTCTATGATCATTATTATTCTATATATAATCCTTGCATTTGAGAAATAGATGTAATTAGATTGAAAGGTAGTATAAGAAGGTACTTGGCTACTGAAAATGATGAGGGTTAATAGCTTAGGTTATTTTACAAATGAGAATTAGATAAGATGCAATAGACTGCTAATATTTAAACGACTCAAACAAGAAATGGTTGAGAATGAAATCCAAAGTAGAACTTGTCACCTAGTCATAGATACAGGCCTTTAATCAGACAGACATTTGGTGGAGAGCCCCTAAAAAAAAAATCCTCCCAATATGGGATGGTATGAAATGAGACTGGCCGGTCGGTTAGATAAATCTCATTTAAAACACATCTACTGATGCACTTAAAGAAAAAGTATAGTGTTATTAATACAAAGCTATATACCTAACTATATGCTTCCCCTCCCTAGCCCTCCCTCCACCCCATAGCTTTCGAAGGATTAAAAAAAGCTTTAACTCACTTACCTCATTCCAGCACCAATGCCTGATGACAGTGCTGAGGAGGAAACTAATGTATGCTTATTAGACCTTCCCCATACTAAAGCATTTAATAAATAGGTTCCTACGGGGAATTTGAAGACGATGGATGTCCTACTACACAGTGTGACGACATCCACCATCACTTTCGAGGAGTTAAACTCCTTGAAACTGCAGGAAGGGCCTCTGGTAGGCTGGTTTAACTGTCTGGTAGGCTGGTTTAACTCTGCATTATGAACCTTGCAGTTTCTCTAAACCTGCAATGTGTTAGATTCCAGGGTTAACGGGACATCAATGAGACAAAGTGGTCTGGGTGCCTTTAGAATTTTATGACATATACTCAAAGTGCAAGCTCAATAATTGGCCCAAATAAAGGTCTCCATGTAGGAATGTGTAATACATTATTTTTTTTATTATTATTATTATTATTATTATTATTATTATTATTATTATTATTATCATCATCATAATTTATATAGTGCCATGATATTCCACAGCATATTACAATTATAAAATGGGTATAATTGGCAACAAGTAATTTACTTACAGAATATAACATAGACAAGAGGTGAAGGAGGTCCTGCACAAACCAGCTTATAATCTATGAGGAGAAAAAAACACACACACACACACACACAATAAAAACTTGTCAGATGGTCTAGGGATTGATGGATATGCTGTGACGAAACCAATCTCGCCACATTGTATTGGAGGAGCCTGGTTGCCCGCCTGCTGCCTCTGGACTATGGACCGGCAGCTAAAGGGTTAATTTTACTGTGCATAAAGGTTTATTTTTCCCTTTCTGCCCAGCCGTTCGGTAGATTCTATCTACCGAACAATCAGCTTCTTTTCAGCCTCCCCAGAGCCGTGGGAAGCCGGCCGGCGTTGTTAATGGGCCACCCAGAAGCTGGCGTGTGCCTCCTATTGACCTCCCTGAAGCCGCGGTTAACCGCGGCTTAACAAGCGTGTGCCGGCAATTGACCACCCAGTAGCTGCGGTTAACCGCAGCTTAATTGATTGTTACTGGGTGGTCGCGGTTACACCTAGCCGCCACACGATGGCGGTGTTCTGGAGCTCCCCGGGCAGCCAGCGCTGGTCTGCCCGGCTTTCCTGCACTATAAGCGGACACTTTTGCGTGCAGGCACCGCTGAGCCTCCAGCCCCCTGGTTCTTATTCGGGACTTTGAATTTCTATCACAATCTAGGTGAACTGTAGTAACCCAGATAGCCTGCCATGGAGCCTGTTCGTGGAATTAAAGACTTTGGCTCCATGGCAATTAAAATGTATTTGTGTGGTCTGGGTGCCATTCACCTAATAATGTGCACCCAGACCTGAGCTATCTGGGGATATGTAACATGTCTGTGTTTTGTGTATGAAATGTGTCTGTATGTATTTTAAAGTGATAGTCTGTTTCTGTGTCACCACGTGCATAATGGAGTCTGGCCTTTGTCCTGGGAGATAATTGAATTACTTCATTAATTATCTCCAGGACAGAGAGGAGGAAACCAGGATGCATTGTGGGAAAGTATTGTGGCTGTGTGTACGAAAATGATACATGTCTGTCTGCTGTTTCAGTCTTCCATTTGGTCCCCTAGGGGAGTGTCCACCAGG
Organism: Pelobates fuscus; assembly: GCF_036172605.1. Taxonomy (NCBI): domain Eukaryota; kingdom Metazoa; phylum Chordata; class Amphibia; order Anura; family Pelobatidae; genus Pelobates; species Pelobates fuscus. The sequence goes on along the minus strand of NC_086322.1, from coordinate 11,538,215 downwards.
TGGGAGACCTGCATAAATACAGGGGCAGGTAGCCCTCAATAAACAGACCACTGCTTGACCCTCAACACAGAGCCTTGTCTCGTTCTTGGGGGGATTCACTGTATGCTGCTGGAGATTGATTGCTAGGAGTGTAAGCTGATGTATGCTTTTCCTGTTTGTCTGATAGCAGCTATTCGTGAGGTTCCAGTTTGGAGTGCTACTTTGTATCCAGGTCGGGAGTTGGATGCATTCCCCTATAGCCAATTCGTGAGTTTTAATGTTCTGCAGTAGCTGTGCCTTTTTGGAAAAAGGGGATTATCGCCTAAACGGATTTTTACCCTTTTCTGCTGAAACGGTCCGTTACAGATGCCTGTGTCAAAATAAGCTAGTAAAAGTGGCTTGTGGAGGGGCTGAACAGTGGCAGGGGAAAGAGTGAGCTGGTCTATGGAGGGGTGGGGGGGAAGGGGGGAACTGAGGAGAGCAGTGAAATGAGAGAAATGACGCCCAGGGAGATAGTAGGATTTCCTAAACATGGGTAACTTTTTGAAGGACTGGAGGCTAAGGCAGAGTTTGATGGCACAGGGTAGAGAATTCTGTAAGGACAGGGAAATCCTGGAAATATCTTGCAGATGAGAGTAGGCAGTGCTGGTACTAGCAGATGATATGAGAAGATAATTTGCAGAGCAAAGTGAATGTAAATTAGTATATCTGACTAAAGAGGAAATGTAGTGCAGAGTGGAGTTGGTGAGGGCTTTTTATGTTAGTGTTAGCAGTTTGAGCTGGATCCTGTAGGGTACTGGAAGCCAATATAATGATGGTGAGGTGTGTGAGTAGCGGTCAGTCAGGGAGACGAGCCTGGCTGCAGCATTCCTTACAGACTGAGGAAGTGCAATGCGGGTATAGGAAGACCGATGAGAAGTGAGTTGCAATAGTCAGGTCAGGACATGATGAGTGCCTTCCTTGATTTAGAAAAAGGTGAAAGCGGCCAATAATTTTAAGGTGGAAGCTACAGGACTTGGAGAAAGACTAGATTCGAGGAGAAAAGGTAACGCCAAGGCAGTAAGATTAAGGGGTTGCCGTAATCGGTGTCTCATTAACTTTCAGGGAGATTGATGGAGGAGAAGACGAGGAGTTCAGTCAGACTCTGGGCAGCTGCCTAGGGTCGCTCTGTTGTTAATCCTGCTCTGCTCGTCCCTCAAGTTGAAACCAATCAATGTAGTATTATACTGTATTTATAGACATCTCTTAAAGATTGCTGAGATTTTTTATTCAGTTATTTTCCAAGCTGAAGTTTTATTTTAAAACATATTCCAAATTATTAGTTTTCCATACTATTTTCCTGTAGTCTCCTCATTAGGACATATTATAGATTGTATTGACTTGATGAATAGCTAAACATGGCTCTGTAAGGAGTGCGATGCAGAATAATTGATTAGGGAAATCATTTAATTAACTGTTTTCTGCCCTAGCGCTATTAGTAACTGAGCATCAAAGAGAAAAAGCAGTGTGATCTCAAATGACGAGCCCCAGGCTTCAGGTGACAGCTGTTTGCTACATGTTTCTTATTCGTGCCGAGCCAATTAATCCCCTCAAACTGTCCTTTATGCTTTAAGTATCTGTCTAATGTTTCACTGCTGGAAAATGGTAAATTCATTCTTTTTTTCCAATGTATTTTATTTTTGGTCACATGAAAGTGTACATAAAGGAATGGGGTACAGAAAAGAAAAGGGGAACAGGGGAGGGGGGACATTGGTACATAATACACCATACATCACATATCACATAGGTCCCAACAACCAGTTGTACATAAATCAATCAATTGTACATAAATCAATCAATAACAGGCGCTTGTGGTCACTTGTCTGTCTGGACTCGAAACGGGAGACCATCCGAGTTGTGTACCTTGTTACTATTTGTTGGCGACATCCCTGTGACAGTGAGACGTAGCTAAGTGTTGGGGTAATGGAGAGTGTAGGGAAGGGGGGCAGCAGTTGGTAAATCTTGGGCAAGGTAGCTGGAGGTCTCCTATATTAACTTAGAAGAGTTGAGGCCCCCTTTTTTTTGTGGTATTATTCCTCCTTTTTATATTCCACCCATCTGTGCCATCTTATCCCATGTTTGTGTTGGTTGCCGTTTAGTCGGATTGCCATAGTTTCGTAAGCGTGCGCCAAGTCTATTCTATCTAGGATTTCATTCATTGTAGGCGCTGGCTCAGCCTTCCACCTATGGGCTATAGCTGTTTTGGTCGCCATAAGGCAATGAATCAATAGGTAAATCTCGTCTACAGGAAGGGGGTACGGGAAAATGTGTAGTAAAAAATATTCATTGGGACCTTGATCCCCATCTTGTTATTCAGGAACTGCGCTAACGTCTGCCACACTACAACAATCTTTGGGCACATCCAAAATATATGGTAAAGGGTCCCTATCTGCTCTAGACATCTCCAGCATAAGTTATTCGTCCCTGGATAGATGTGAGCCAGCCTGGACGCGACCAGATACCAAAGCATAGTTAGTTTACAAAATGCTTCCCACTTCCCACAAAATGCTTCCCACGAAATCTAACAAAACAGGTTGTAATCGCATAGCTAAGAGTTTGGCATATAGTTTTGTATCTGCATTTAACAGCGAGATGGGCCTCAGATTAGCGCATTCAGTAGGCGGCTTGCCCGGTTTAGGGAGCGTAACAATGTGGGCTAGCAACATTTCCTCCGGCCAGCGCTGGCGACCCCTCCCAAAACCTAAGGGAGTCGGTGTCGGTCATGTTCAACATTTCACAGTATTTACCATATTGTAAACATATACATCAGTCATCCCCCCCACAACTTTATAACAGTATACTTCAATATATGCAGGAGAGATACACCTCCTAACGAAATTTATGCTGGTTGCTGGGTAAAGTCAACCCGTTACCAGGTAGCGTTAAATATATAATAACAGAATTTGGAATCCCCTACCAATGCGTGGAGGGTACTCCGAGGGGCGGGAAGAGACACACATATAGTAAGCATTGGCCATTATATGAAACATTTGCCAAATCGCTAGCAATCGAAACTGGGTATAGTACTATGTGTTTTTTTTCCTTTTTTTTTTTGTTTGTTTTTTCTTTTTTTTTTTCTCTAATTTTTTTTGTTGGTTTGTTTTTTTTCCCCTTTTTTTTCCCCACATTAACTGTTTACAATGGTGTATTTATCATACTAATACCACTCTCGTCGTCCGTCGGCATCCATCACCAGCGCTTTGAGAGTGAGGAGTCTTTGTGGAAAGCAGGGGTTCTATAGATGCCAGTCCTTGGTGGTGCAGGTAATGTCCCAAATTGCAGCAGAGCATTCAGTTGAAAAGATATATTGTAGCCTATTGTATTACGTTGCCAGACAAATTCAGAAGGCCATTGTCCCTCTCTGTTTTTTAGCGAGGTGGAGGGCCTACCATCTTCCACTCCGGCCGGATATTTCTCGTGGAGGCCGCCTTTTCTGGAGGAGCAGAGACGTTTCCTTGTGCGTTCCAGAGGCCCCAGGTCTTCAGCGTTGCCAAGCCACCCGCCGGGTCTTCCATAATGTGGAGTTTGTTGTTTCGCCATATGAGGAGCTTCGTGGGGAAACCCTGCCTGTACGCTTGCCCGTGGTTCCGCAGGGTTTTGGTCACAGAAGAGAACTCCTTTCTCCTGACCATAGTTAGGGCCGATAGGTCGGCAAATATCGATATCTTATCGTATGGCTCAGGTAGCGTCGGGGCGGACCTGGCTGCCTTTAGGAGCGCTTCTTTGGCCCTGAAGTAGTGAAAACGGACAGTAATGTCTCGCGGCACATCTGCAGCAAATCGGGGTGGCTTGGGCGTGCGATGGGCCCTGTCCAGTTCCCACAGAGCAGCAGTTAGGTCGGGCACTAGTGTAGAGCACAGGTCTTTTACATATGAGGGGATTTGGTCTGCACTCCCCGACTCCGCTACTCCCCGAAACCTCACATTGTTCCAGCGGGAGCGGTCCTCCATGTCCGCCATCTTGTGCCAGAGTTTAGTGTTTTCGTCCTCCAGTTTTTGTATTTTGTCCGCCATTGTGTTGTGGGCAGAGCTTAGATCATCCGTCCTGCGTTCAATCTGGTCCGTGCGGTCTCCCAATTCTGCCAATTCTTGGTGAATGCCAGATATAATGGACGTGAAGTCTTCCTTTAATGTAGTTCTCAGGTCCATGAGCATTGCTTTTAGGTGCTCTTTGGTCACTTGTCCGTCATCCGATGGAAGTGGTGCAGGCAGCTCATTGCAGGTATCATTCACAGGGGACTGCGCCCTGCTATCGGCGCCATCTTGGGCCTGTTTCTGCCGGTCTTTTTTGTTTTGACGGACCGTGTCCGTTAATTCCGTTTGTTTCGAGGGTGACATAGTAGCCTGGTAGTCCTCTCAGCTCCCCCCTCCATTTGCAGGGTGTAGATTCGGGAAATTATTGTTTTAAATTGGTATTCTGGCCCGGGTGTGTGCGGAGCTCCTACTCCATGCGTCCGTCCGTGCCGGAAGTTGGACACGCCCCCCGGTAAATTAATTCTACACTCCTTATAGGAGGATTAGGATCGCTCGCTGTTTACTGTTTAACCCTTTAATAAAAGGATCTGTAAGTGATTGTAGCTGTAAAATGATTCCATGTAGATACCAATAGGTTTTGGTGGGCAGTTTATACTTTTTGAGAAAAGTCAGACTCTTTCCATTTCTGATTTGCTTGCCAGAGGGGTGCCAATATGTTTGACTAAAGGGAGCATACGCAGAGTACAGCTGGTGGAAGTAAGAAATGGTAAAGGTAGAAGAAGGAGAGAGCTTGGTATGGGACGTTGGTTTAGTGGGGTAAGGATTAATGCCTTCCCGATTAAAAAATGTTCCTGGTAAAGTTTGACCTAAAGTCCCAATGGATCTAGACCTTTAAAATGTGATGACCAGCATGTGTGCATACTGTCATGTTGTCCACTTCCATGAATTTAGACACTTGTGGTTGAACTCTTTTTCAGAAGACATGAGCAGTGAGCCTCAGTTAAGCCCACCAATCTTCCAATAGAGAGGAAAGTAATCAGTACGTGAATGTATACCAGTTAAATAGATTAACAGTACATGGGTGGCTTACAGTAGGTAGATGTGTTCAATGCAGCTAGATTGTTTTTTTTTTTGTATTCTTTATTTTTGTTGTGCATGTTATGACAAAAGGTCTTGCACAGCCACGACAGCATGGGCAAGTACAAAAATGACAGTAGGGAAAGACATCATCATGGCATATGTAAAAACAGCACACATTTTTTGAGTTAAAGAGATCTAAATGTTAACAGTGTATGTTCTCGTTTAGTTTAAGTGAGTTATATTTAAGATGAAACAGGCTTTGAAAACAGGCTTATAAATCAGGCTTGGAAAACAGGCTTATGACTCAGGCTTATGAGTCAGGTTTAAAGATCAGGTTTAGAGATCAGGTTTAGAGATCAGGCTTGGAAATCAGGTTTATAAGATAAGTTTAGAGAGCAGGCTTATAAAGCCGACTAATAGAGCAGGCGTAGAGAATGTGTCTCATAACATTTTAACGTTTTAAAGCGTGGCAGAGTAGACAGCACATTTTCATAGAAAACACATGAGAGCATTCTGCTTTATGACATTAGTATAGTAGTTTAAAACATGTTAAGCTAGGCAATCGTGGAATTAGTTTGGTCTTGTTTAGGGATTATAATCCGTTGTTTGTTTTTGCAGGAATACCTGACATTAAAACAGTGTGCTATGTGGGGTGGAAGGTAGACGTAATGGTTGTTAGGACCAAGTAAATCAGAACCGGTCAGAACCGGTCCCCAACACAGTCAAAACCGGTCCCCAACAATTTGTTCAGCCTATACCGCCCCTGGAGGTTGGACAGGTGTGCTGGGAGTGAGGTAGGCCGCATCTCCATGGTGCCGAGAGTTCTCCCTTGTGACCCTGGAATTCGCAGGCTCTGTCTCGTGGGACCGCCATTATGGTGCACATTGGGGTGTGCCGCCGTACGGTCGTTGGTATGGTGAGTAAGTCCAGCAGCAGAACTGGGGGGGGAGTGGAGACTGTGTGGGGTAGTCGGAGGAGGTTTGGGGTGCGTCGCTTGAGTGCCTTTGGATCCACCAATTCCCGTCTCTGGGCTGGGTGAGTCGTCTGGGGGGTCCCCTTTGTTTGCCACAGTTGTGGGTTGGAGTGTGCAGGGTTGTTGGTCCGGCGGTTCTCCGTTTGTGACAGGGTCGGGCGTTTGAGCTTACCGGCCCGTCTGGAGCCCCGTCCATGTCGGCGCCTGTTCCTTGCTCGGGCTAGGGGAGGGAGTGCACGTCTGCTTAGGATTTTTGTCGGCAGTACCTTAGGTGAGCTTGTGGCCATTCTGAGTGCCACCACTTGTTGCTCCTTGGCCGCCAGTTTCTCCCAGAACGCGGACAGTATAGCTTCGAGTTTGGTCGCAAGGTCGGGCCTGTCCTCGTCCTGACCGCATGCGGCGTCGGCCATTTTGCGGGGCCGTGTCTCATATCTCTGCCCTCTCGCTTCTCTTTTGGCGTTCAGTGCCTGGGTGATTTCTAATGAGGTGTGACCGGGATTATTATTATTATTATTATTATTATTATTATTGCCATTTATATAGCGCCAACAGATTCCGTAGCGCTTTACAATATTTTGAGAGGGGGGGGATGTAACAATAAATAAGACAATTTCAAGAAAACTTACAGGAATAATAGGTTGAAGAGGACCCTGCTCAAATGAGCTTACAGTCTATAGGAGGTGGGGTATTAGAAACATTAGGATAGGAAATATCAAGTAGGAGTGAAGCAGAGCTGGAGGAGAGAGCAAAGCACTATCCCATAGGGACAGGTATGTAAGGGAGAGATTACTCTGGGAGGCCATACGCTTTCCTGAAGAGATGGGATTTAAGGCCCTTCTTAAATGATTGAAGACTAGGGGAGAGTCTGATGGCAGTAGGCAAGTTATTCCATAGGAGAGGAGCCGCTCGTGAGAAGTCCTGCAAGCGTGAGTTGGCCGTACGCGTGCGAGCAGCGGTCAGGAGGTGGTCGCGGGCAGAGCGGAGGGTACGAGGAGGGGCATACCTCTGGATCAGTGAAGAGATATAAGAGGGGCTGGAATTGTTCAGTGCTTTAAATGTATGGGTTAGCACTTTGAATTGACTCCTATAGGATACAGGGAGCCAATGTAAGGACTGGCAGAGGGGCGAGGTGTGAGAGGACCGACTGGATAGGAAAATCAGTCTAGCTGCAGCATTCATTACAGACTGTAGCGGGGCAGTACGGCTTTTGGGGAGACCAATCAGGAGGGGGTTACAGTAATCCATGCGGGAAATTACTAGAGCATGGACAAGCTCCTTGGTAGCATCTTGCGTAAGAAAGGGGCGGATGCGGGCTATGTTTTTGAGTTGGAACCTACAGGACTTGGCAACAAACTGGATGTGAGACTCAAAGGTGAGACCAGAGTCAAGTATGACGCCAAGACAGCGCGCTTGTAGGGATGGACTTATGTGGATATCACTGACTTGAAGGGAGAGTGAGAGAGGAGGATCAGTATTAGGAGGAGGAAAGACAAGGAGTTCAGTTTTAGAGAGGTTAAGTTTGAGAAAGCGTGACGACATCCAGTCAGAGATGGAAGAGAGGCAAGCAGTGACACGTTGCAGGACGGCCGGGGAGAGGTCCGGTGAGGAGAGGTATATCTGAGTGTCATCAGCGTACAGGTGGTAGTTGAATCCAAAAGAGGCAATATGTTTTCCAAGAGAGGCAGTATAAAGAGAAAATAGAAGGGGACCAAGGACAGAGCCTTGGGGAACTCCAACCGAGACAGGGCGAGGGGAGGAGGTATCCTTGGAAAAGGAGACACTAAATGAGCGTTGGGAGAGATAGGAGGAAAACCAAGAGAGGACAGAGTCACAGAGACCGAGTGATTGAAGAGTTTGAAGGAGGAGAGAATGATCAACTGTGTCAAAGGCAGCAGAGAGGTCAAGGAGAATTAATATGGAGTAGTGACCTTTGGATTTAGCGGAGATTAGGTCATTAGTCACTTTGATAAGAGCGGTCTCAGTAGAGTGGAGAGGGCGGAAGCCAGACTGAAGAGGGTCAAGGAGAGAGTTGGAATTAAGGAAGTGAGACACACGGGTAAAGACAAGTCTTTCCAAAAGCTTTGATGAGTAAGGGAGCAGGGATATGGGACGATAGTTCGAGGGGGAGGACGGGTCAAGAGATGTTTTTTTCAGGATAGGTATTACAGTGTTACAGTGTTACAGTGGCATGTTTAAGGTCAGCAGGAACAGTGCCAGAAGAGAGAGAGCAGTTAAAGATCCGGTCCGGGGGGGGTAACGGGGTGCTTGAGTGTCAGAGTCTTTGGTCTGTTGGTTGGGAGAGCGGCCGTCTCTCCCCTCCCTCGTCGCTTGCAGGCCCCAGTTAGCCATCTTGGGTTCCCATTCACCGAAACTCTCGGGAAAAGTGTCAGCTGTATCACCAGGTTTCCCATTATGTGGGCAACAGCTCCCGGTTTAATATGTGGCCCGGTTCTAGCGAATTATCGGTGATTAGCGGTGATTCCCTCGGGAGCTCAGCTTTCAGGCGTCTGCGCTGCTCGCTGGCTTGGCCCCGCAGTCCGCATTTAGATTGTTTTAATTAGATGAATTACAGTGTTACATGGGTTTAAAGTAGTTAGATGGGTTGACAGTAATTGTATGGGTTATAGTAATTTAATTTACAGTAGTAGGATGGGTCACAGTAGTTATGGGAGTGTAAAGTAGTTAGATGGAGTTACAGTAGTTGTATGGGTTATAGTAATTTAATTTACAGTAGTAGGATGGGTTACATTAGTTATGGGAGTGTAAAGTAGTTAGAGGAATTGACAGTAGTTGTATGGGTTATAGTAATTTAATTTACAGTAGTAGGATGGGTTACATTAGTTATGGGAGTGTAAAGTAGTTAGATGAATTGACAGTAGTTGTATGGGTTATAGTAATTTCATTTACAGTAGTAGGATGGGTCACAGTAGTTATGGGAGTGTAAAGTAGTTAGATGGGTTGACAGTAGTTGCATGGGTTATAGTAATTTAATTTACAGTAGTAGGATGGGTCACAGTAGTTATGGGAGTGTAAAGTAGTTAGATGGAGTTACAGTAGTTGTATGGGTTATAGTAATTTAATTTACAGTAGCAGGATGGGTCACAGTAGTTATGGGAGTGTATAGTAGTTAGATGGAGTTACAGTAGTTGTATGGGTTATAGTAATTTAATTTACAGTAGTAGGATGGGTTACAGTAGTTGGGTAAAGTAGATGGGTAAAGTAGTTAGATGGGTTGACAGTAATTGTATGGGTTATAGTAATTTAATTTACAGTAGCAGGATGGGTCACAGTAGTTATGGGAGTGTAAAGTAGTTAGATGAATTGACAGTAGTTGTATGGGTTATAGTAATTTAATTTACAGTAGCAGGATGGGTTACAGTAGTTATGGGAGTGTAAAGTAGTTAGATGGAGTTACAGTAGTTGTATGGGTTATAGTAATTTAATTTACAGTAGCAGGATGGGTCACAGTAATTATGGGAGTGTAAAGTAGTTAGATGGATTGACAGTAATTGTATGGGTTATATTAATTTAATTTACAGTAGCAGGGTGGGTCACAGTAGTTATGGGAGTGTAAAGTAGTCAGATGGGTTGACAGTAGTTGTATGGGTTATAGTAATTTAATTTACAGTAGCAGGATGGGTCACAGTAGTTATGGGAGTGTAAAGTAGTTAGATGGATTGGCAGTAGTTGTATGGGTTATAGTAATTTAATTTACAGTAGCAGGATGGGTTACAGTAGTTATGGGAGTGTAAAGTAGTTAGATGGATTGGCAGTAGTTGTTTGGGTTATAGTAATTTAATTTACAGTAGTAGGATGGGTTACAGTAGTTATGGGAGTGTAAAGTAGTTAGATGGATTGGCAGTAGTTGTATGGGTTATAGTAATTTAGTTTACAGTAGTAGGATGGTTCACAGTAATTATGGGAGTGTAAAGTAGTTAGATGGATTGACAGTAGTTGTATGGGTTATAGTAATTTAATTTACAGTAGCAGGATGGGTCACAGTAGTTATGGGAGTGTAAAGTAGTTAGATGGATTGGCAGTAGTTGTATGGGTTATAGTAATTTAATTTACAGTAGCAGGACGGGTCACAGTAGTTATGGGAGTGTAAAGTAGTTAGATGGATTGACAGTAGTTGTATGGGTTATAGTAATTTAATTTACAGTAGCAGGACGGGTCACAGTAGTTATGGGAGTGTAAAGTAGTTAGATGGATTGACAGTAGTTGTATGGGTTATAGTAATTTAATTTACAGTAGCAGGATGGGTCACAGTAGTTATGGGAGTGTAAAGTAGTTAGATGTGTTGACAGTAGTTGTATGGGTTATAGTAATTTAATTTACAGTAGTAGGATGGGTCACAGTAGTTATGAGAGTGTAAAGTAGTTAGATGAGTTGACAGTAATTGTATGGGTTATAGCAATTTAATTTACAGTAGTTGTATGGGTTATAGTAATTTAATTTACAGTAGCAGGATGGGTCACAGTAGTTATGGGAGTGTAAAGTAGTTAGATGGATTGGCAGTAGTTGTATGGGTTATAGTAATTTAATTTACTGTAGCAGGACGGGTCACAGTAGTTATGGGAGTGTAAAGTAGTTAGATGGATTGACAGTAGTTGTATGGGTTATAGTAATTTAATTTACAGTAGCAGGATGGGTCACAGTAGTTATGGGAGTGTAAAGTAGTTAGATGGATTGGCAGTAGTTGTATGGGTTATAGTAATTTAATTTACAGTAGTAGGATGGGTCACAGTAGTTATGGGAGTGTAAAGTAGTTAGATGGGTTGACAGTAGTTGTATGGGTTATAGTAATTTAATTTACAGTAGCAGGATGGGTCACAGTAGTTATGGGAGTGTAAAGTAGTTAGATGGATTGACAGTAGTTGTATGGGTTATAGTAATTTAATTTACAGTAGTAGGATGGGTCACAGTAGTTATGGGAGTGTAAAGTAGTTAGATGGGTTGACAGTAGTTGTATGGGTTATAGTAATTTAATTTACAGTAGCAGGATGGGTCACAGTAGTTATGGGAGTGTAAAGTAGTTAGATGGGTTGACAGTAGTTGTATGGGTTATAGTAATTTAATTTACAGTAGCAGGATGGGTCACAGTAGTTATGGGAGTGTAAAGTAGTTAGATGGAGTTACAGTAGTTGTATGGGTTATAGTAATTTAATTTACAGTAGCAGGACGGGTCACAGTAGTTATGGGAGTGTAAAGTAGTTAGATGGATTGACAGTAGTTGTATGGGTTATAGTAATTTAATTTACAGTAGCAGGATGGGTCACAGTAGTTATGGGAGTGTAAAGTAGTTAGATGGGTTGACAGTAGTTGTATGGGTTATAGTAATTTAATTTACAGTAGCAGGATGGGTCACAGTAGTTATGGGAGTGTAAAGTAGTTAGATGGATTGGCAGTAGTTGTATGGGTTATAGTAATTTAATTTACAGTAGCAGGACGGGTCACAGTAGTTATGGGAGTGTAAAGTAGTTAGATGGATTGACAGTAGTTGTATGGGTTATAGTAATTTAATTTACAGTAGCAGGATGGGTCACAGTAGTTATGGGAGTATAAAGTAGTTAGATGAGTTGACAGGAATTGTATGGGTTATAGTAATTTAATTTACAGTAGTTGTATGGGTTATGATAATTTAATTTACAGTAGCAGGATGGGTCACAGTAGTTATGGGAGTGTAAAGTAGTTAGATGGATTGGCAGTAGTTATATGGGTTATAGTAATTTAATTTACAGTAGTAGGATGGGTCACAGTAGTTATGGGAGTGTAAAGTAGTTAGATGGATTGACAGTAGTTGTATTGGTTATAGTAATTTAATTTACAGTAGTAGGATGGGTCACAGTAGTTATGGGAGTGTAAAGTAGTTAGATGGATTGACAGTAGTTGTATGGGTTATAGTAATTTAATTTACTGTAGTAGGATGGGTCACAGTAGTTATGGGAGTGTAAAGTAGTTAGATGGATTGACAGTAGTTGTATGGGTTATAGTAATTTAATTTACTGTAGTAGGATGGGTCACAGTAGTTATGGGAGTGTAAAGTAGTTAGATGGGTTGACAGTAGTTGTATGGGTTAATGTAATTTAATTTACAGTAGCAGAATGGGTCACAGTAGTTATGGGAGTGTAAAGTAGTTAGATGGGTTGACAGTTGTTGTATGGGTTATAGTAATTTAATTTACAGTAGCAGGATGGGTCACAGTAGTTATGGGAGTGTAAAGTAGTTAGATGGATTGGCAGTAGTTGTATGGGTTATAGTAATTTAATTTACAGTAGCAGGATGGGTCACAGTAGTTATGGGAGTGTAAAGTAGTTAGATGAATTGACAGTAGTTGTATGGGTTATAGTATTTTCATTTACAGTAGTAGGATGGGTCACAGTAGTTATGGGAGTGTAAAGTAGTTAGATGGGTTGACAGTAGTTGTATGGGTTAATGTAATTTAATTTACAGTAGCAGGATTGGTCACAGTAGTTATGGGAGTGTAAAGTAGTTAGATGTGTTGACAGTAGTTGTATGGGTTATAGTCATTTAATTTACAGTAGTAGGATGGGTCACAGTAGTTATGAGAGTGTAAAGTAGTTAGATGAGTTGACAGTAATTGTATGGGTTATAGTAATTTAATTTACAGTAGTTGTATGGGTTATAGTAATTTAATTTACAGTAGTAGGATGGGTCACAGTAGTTATGGGAGTGTAAAGTAGTTAGATGGATTGGCAGTAGTTGTATGGGTTATAGTAATTTAACTTACAGTAGCAGGATGGGTTACAGTAGTTATGGGAGTGTAAAGTAGTTAGATGGATTGACAGTAGTTGTATGGGTTATAGTAATTTAATGTACAGTAGTAGGATGGGTTACAGTAGATATGGGAGTGTAAAGTAGTTAGATGGATTGGCAGTAGTTGTATGGGTTATAGTAATTTAATTTACAGTAGTAGGATGGGTTACAGTAGTTATGGGAGTGTAAAGTAGTTAGATGGATTGGCAGTAGTTGTATGGGTTATAGTAATTTAATTTACAGTTGTAGGATGGTTCACAGTAATTATGGGAGTGTAAAGTAGTTAGATGGATTGACAGTAGTTGTATGGGTTATAGTAATTTAATTTACAGTAGCAGGATGGGTCACAGTAGTTATGGGAGTGTAAAGTAGTTAGATGGATTGGCAGTAGTTGTATGGGTTATAGTAATTTAATTTAAGGTAGCAGGACGGGTCACAGTAGTTATGGGAGTGTAAAGTAGTTAGATGGATTGACAGTAGTTGTATGGGTTATAGTAATTTAATTTACAGTAGTTGTATGGGTTATAGTAATTTAATTTACAGTAGCAGGATGGGTCACAGTAGTTATGGGAGTGTAAAGTAGTTAGATGGATTGTCAGTAGTTATATGGGTTATAGTAATTTAATTTACAGTAGCAGGACGGGTCACAGTAGTTATGGGAGTGTAAAGTAGTTAGATGGATTGACAGTAGTTGTATGGGTTATAGTAATTTAATTTACAGTAGCAGGATGGGTCACAGTAGTTATGGGAGTATAAAGTAGTTAGATGAGTTGACAGGAATTGTATGGGTTATAGTAATTTAATTTACAGTAGTTGTATGGGTTATGATAATTTAATTTACAGTAGCAGGATGGGTCACAGTAGTTATGGGAGTGTAAAGTAGTTAGATGGATTGGCAGTAGTTATATGGGTTATAGTAATTTAATTTACAGTAGTAGGATGGGTCACAGTGGTTATGGGAGTGTAAAGTAGTTAGATGGATTGACAGTAGTTGTATTGGTTATAGTAATTTAATTTACAGTAGTAGGATGGGTCACAGTAGTTATGGGAGTGTAAAGTAGTTAGATGGATTGACAGTAGTTGTATGGGTTATAGTAATTTAATTTACTGTAGTAGGATGGGTCACAGTAGTTATGGGAGTGTAAAGTAGTTAGATGGGTTGACAGTAGTTGTATGGGTTATAGTAATTTAATTTACAGTAGCAGAATGGGTCACAGTAGTTATGGGAGTGTAAAGTAGTTAGATGGGTTGACAGTTGTTGTATGGGTTATAGTAATTTAATTTACAGTAGCAGGATGGGTCACAGTAGTTATGGGAGTGTAAAGTAGTTAGATGGATTGGCAGTAGTTGTATGGGTTATAGTAATTTAATTTACAGTAGCAGGATGGGTCACAGTAGTTATGGGAGTGTAAAGTAGTTAGATGGATTGACAGTAGTTGTATGGGTTATAGTAATTTCATTTACAGTAGTAGGATGGGTCACAGTAGTTATGGGAGTGTAAAGTAGTTAGATGAATTGACAGTAGTTGTATGGGTTATAGTAATTTCATTTACAGTAGTAGGATGGGTCACAGTAGTTATGGGAGTGTAAAGTAGTTAGATGGGTTGACAGTAGTTGTATGGGTTAATGTAATTTAATTTACAGTAGCAGGATGGGTCACAGTAGTTATGGGAGTGTAAAGTAGTTAGATGTGTTGACAGTAGTTGTATGGGTTATAGTCATTTAATTTACAGTAGTAGGATGGGTCACAGTAGTTATGAGAGTGTAAAGTAGTTAGATGAGTTGACAGTAATTGTATGGGTTATAGTAATTTAATTTACAGTAGTTGTATGGGTTATAGTAATTTAATTTACAGTAGTAGGATGGGTCACAGTAGTTATGGGAGTGTAAAGTAGTTAGATGGATTGACAGTAGTTGTATGGGTTATAGTAATTTAATTTACAGTTGCAGGATGGGTTACAGTAGTTATGGGAGTGTAAAGTAGTTAGATGGATTGGCAGTAGTTGTATGGGTTATAGTAATTTAATTTACTGTAGTAGGATGGGTCACAGTAGTTATGGGAGTGTAAAGTAGTTAGATGGATTGACAGTAGTTGTATGGGTTATAGTAATTTAATTTACTGTAGTAGGATGGGTCACAGTAGTTATGGGAGTGTAAAGTAGTTAGATGGGTTGACAGTAGTTGTATGGGTTAATGTAATTTAATTTACAGTAGCAGAATGGGTCACAGTAGTTATGGGAGTGTAAAGTAGTTAGATGGGTTGACAGTTGTTGTATGGGTTATAGTAATTTAATTTACAGTAGCAGGATGGGTCACAGTAGTTATGGGAGTGTAAAGTAGTTAGATGGATTGGCAGTAGTTGTATGGGTTATAGTAATTTAATTTACAGTAGCAGGATGGGTCACAGTAGTTATGGGAGTGTAAAGTAGTTAGATGGATTGACAGTAGTTGTATGGGTTATAGTAATTTCATTTACAGTAGTAGGATGGGTCACAGTAGTTATGGGAGTGTAAAGTAGTTAGATGAATTGACAGTAGTTGTATGGGTTATAGTAATTTCATTTACAGTAGTAGGATGGGTCACAGTAGTTATGGGAGTGTAAAGTAGTTAGATGGGTTGACAGTAGTTGTATGGGTTAATATAATTTAATTTACAGTAGCAGGATGGGTCACAGTAGTTATGGGAGTGTAAAGTAGTTAGATGTGTTGACAGTAGTTGTATGGGTTATAGTCATTTAATTTACAGTAGTAGGATGGGTCACAGTAGTTATGAGAGTGTAAAGTAGTTAGATGAGTTGACAGTAATTGTATGGGTTATAGTAATTTAATTTACAGTAGTTGTATGGGTTATAGTAATTTAATTTACAGTAGTAGGATGGGTCACAGTAGTTATGGGAGTGTAAAGTAGTTAGATGGATTGGCAGTAGTTGTATGGGTTATAGTAATTTAACTTACAGTAGCAGGATGGGTTACAGTAGTTATGGGAGTGTAAAGTAGTTAGATGGATTGACAGTAGTTGTATGGGTTATAGTAATTTAATGTACAGTAGTAGGATGGGTTACAGTAGATATGGGAGTGTAAAGTAGTTAGATGGATTGGCAGTAGTTGTATGGGTTATAGTAATTTAATTTACAGTAGTAGGATGGGTTACAGTAGTTATGGGAGTGTAAAGTAGTTAGATGGATTGGCAGTAGTTGTATGGGTTATAGTAATTTAATTTACAGTTGTAGGATGGTTCACAGTAATTATGGGAGTGTAAAGTAGTTAGATGGATTGACAGTAGTTGTATGGGTTATAGTAATTTAATTTACAGTAGCAGGATGGGTCACAGTAGTTATGGGAGTGTAAAGTAGTTAGATGGATTGGCAGTAGTTGTATGGGTTATAGTAATTTAATTTAAGGTAGCAGGACGGGTCACAGTAGTTATGGGAGTGTAAAGTAGTTAGATGGATTGGCAGTAGTTGTATGGGTTATAGTAATTTAATTTAAGGTAGCAGGACGGGTCACAGTAGTTATGGGAGTGTAAAGTAGTTAGATGGATTGACAGTAGTTGTATGGGTTATAGTAATTTAATTTACAGTAGTTGTATGGGTTATAGTAATTTAATTTACAGTAGCAGGATGGGTCACAGTAGTTATGGGAGTGTAAAGTAGTTAGATGGATTGGCAGTAGTTATATGGGTTATAGTAATTTAATTTACAGTAGCAGGACGGGTCACAGTAGTTATGGGAGTGTAAAGTAGTTAGATGGATTGACAGTAGTTGTATGGGTTATAGTAATTTAATTTACAGTAGCAGGATGGGTCACAGTAGTTATGGGAGTATAAAGTAGTTAGATGAGTTGACAGGAATTGTATGGGTTATAGTAATTTAATTTACAGTAGTTGTATGGGTTATGATAATTTAATTTACAGTAGCAGGATGGGTCACAGTAGTTATGGGAGTGTAAAGTAGTTAGATGGATTGGCAGTAGTTATATGGGTTATAGTAATTTAATTTACAGTAGTAGGATGGGTCACAGTAGTTATGGGAGTGTAAAGTAGTTAGATGGATTGACAGTAGTTGTATTGGTTATAGTAATTTAATTTACAGTAGTAGGATGGGTCACAGTAGTTATGGGAGTGTAAAGTAGTTAGATGGATTGACAGTAGTTGTATGGGTTATAGTAATTTAATTTACTGTAGTAGGATGGGTCACAGTAGTTATGGGAGTGTAAAGTAGTTAGATGGGTTGACAGTAGTTGTATGGGTTATAGTAATTTAATTTACAGTAGCAGAATGGGTCACAGTAGTTATGGGAGTGTAAAGTAGTTAGATGGGTTGACAGTTGTTGTATGGGTTATAGTAATTTAATTTACAGTAGCAGGATGGGTCACAGTAGTTATGGGAGTGTAAAGTAGTTAGATGGATTGACAGTAGTTGTATGGGTTATAGTAATTTCATTTACAGTAGTAGGATGGGTCACAGTAGTTATGGGAGTGTAAAGTAGTTAGATGAATTGACAGTAGTTGTATGGGTTATAGTAATTTCATTTACAGTAGTAGGATGGGTCACAGTAGTTATGGGAGTGTAAAGTAGTTAGATGGGTTGACAGTAGTTGTATGGGTTAATGTATTTTAATTTACAGTAGCAGGATGGGTCACAGTAGTTATGGGAGTGTAAAGTAGTTAGATGTGTTGACAGTAGTTGTATGGGTTATAGTCATTTAATTTACAGTAGTAGGATGGGTCACAGTAGTTATGAGAGTGTAAAGTAGTTAGATGAGTTGACAGTAATTGTATGGGTTATAGTAATTTAATTTACAGTAGTTGTATGGGTTATAGTAATTTAATTTACAGTAGTAGGATGGGTCACAGTAGTTATGGGAGTGTAAAGTAGTTAGATGGATTGGCAGTAGTTGTATGGGTTATAGTAATTTAACTTACAGTAGCAGGATGGGTTACAGTAGTTATGGGAGTGTAAAGTAGTTAGATGGATTGACAGTAGTTGTATGGGTTATAGTAATTTAATGTACAGTAGTAGGATGGGTTACAGTAGATATGGGAGTGTAAAGTAGTTAGATGGATTGGCAGTAGTTGTATGGGTTATAGTAATTTAATTTACAGTAGTAGGATGGGTTACAGTAGTTATGGGAGTGTAAAGTAGTTAGATGGATTGGCAGTAGTTGTATGGGTTATAGTAATTTAATTTACAGTTGTAGGATGGTTCACAGTAATTATGGGAGTGTAAAGTAGTTAGATGGATTGACAGTAGTTGTATGGGTTATAGTAATTTAATTTACAGTAGCAGGATGGGTCACAGTAGTTATGGGAGTGTAAAGTAGTTAGATGGATTGGCAGTAGTTGTATGGGTTATAGTAATTTAATTTAAGGTAGCAGGACGGGTCACAGTAGTTATGGGAGTGTAAAGTAGTTAGATGGATTGACAGTAGTTGTATGGGTTATAGTAATTTAATTTACAGTAGTTGTATGGGTTATAGTAATTTAATTTACAGTAGCAGGATGGGTCACAGTAGTTATGGGAGTGTAAAGTAGTTAGATTAATTGGCAGTAGTTATATGGGTTATAGTAATTTAATTTACAGTAGTAGCATGGGTCACAGTAGTTATGGGAGTGTAAAGTAGTTAGATGGATTGACAGTAGTTGTATTGGTTATAGTAATTTAATTTACAGTAGTAGGATGGGTCACAGTAGTTATGGGAGTGTAAAGTAGTTAGATGGATTGACAGTAGTTGTATGGGTTATAGTAATTTAATTTACTGTAGTAGGATGGGTCACAGTAGTTATGGGAGTGTAAAGTAGTTAGATGGGTTGACAGTAGTTGTATGGGTTATAGTAATTTAATTTACAGTAGCAGAATGGGTCACAGTAGTTATGGGAGTGTAAAGTAGTTAGATGGGTTGACAGTTGTTGTATGGGTTATAGTAATTTAATTTACAGTAGCAGGATGGGTCACAGTAGTTATGGGAGTGTAAAGTAGTTAGATGGATTGGCAGTAGTTGTATGGGTTATAGTAATTTAATTTACAGTAGCAGGACGGGTCACAGTAGTTATGGGAGTGTAAAGTAGTTAGATGGATTGACAGTAGTTGTATGGGTTATAGTAATTTAATTTACAGTAGCAGGATGGGTCACAGTAGTTATGGGAGTGTAAAGTAGTTAGATGGATTGACAGTAGTTGTATGGGTTATAGTAATTTCATTTACAGTAGTAGGATGGGTCACAGTAGTTATGGGAGTGTAAAGTAGTTAGATGAATTGACAGTAGTTGTATGGGTTATAGTAATTTCATTTACAGTAGTAGGATGGGTCACAGTAGTTATGGGAGTGTAAAGTAGTTAGATGGGTTGACAGTAGTTGCATGGGTTATAGTAATTTAATTTACAGTAGTAGGATGGGTCACAGTAGTTATGGGAGTGTAAAGTAGTTAGATGGAGTTACAGTAGTTGTATGGGTTATAGTAATTTAATTTACAGTAGCAGGATGGGTCACAGTAGTTATGGGAGTGTATAGTAGTTAGATGGAGTTACAGTAGTTGTATGGGTTATAGTAATTTAATTTACAGTAGTAGGATGGGTTACAGTAGTTGGGTAAAGTAGATGGGTAAAGTAGTTAGATGGGTTGACAGTAATTGTATGGGTTATAGTAATTTAATTTACAGTAGCAGGATGGGTCACAGTAGTTATGGGAGTGTAAAGTAGTTAGATGAATTGACAGTAGTTGTATGGGTTATAGTAATTTAATTTACAGTAGCAGGATGGGTTACAGTAGTTATGGGAGTGTAAAGTAGTTAGATGGAGTTACAGTAGTTGTATGGGTTATAGTAATTTAATTTACAGTAGCAGGATGGGTCACAGTAATTATGGGAGTGTAAAGTAGTTAGATGGATTGACAGTAATTGTATGGGTTATATTAATTTAATTTACAGTAGCAGGGTGGGTCACAGTAGTTATGGGAGTGTAAAGTAGTCAGATGGGTTGACAGTAGTTGTATGGGTTATAGTAATTTAATTTACAGTAGCAGGATGGGTCACAGTAGTTATGGGAGTGTAAAGTAGTTAGATGGATTGGCAGTAGTTGTATGGGTTATAGTAATTTAATTTACAGTAGCAGGATGGGTTACAGTAGTTATGGGAGTGTAAAGTAGTTAGATGGATTGGCAGTAGTTGTTTGGGTTATAGTAATTTAATTTACAGTAGTAGGATGGGTTACAGTAGTTATGGGAGTGTAAAGTAGTTAGATGGATTGGCAGTAGTTGTATGGGTTATAGTAATTTAGTTTACAGTAGTAGGATGGTTCACAGTAATTATGGGAGTGTAAAGTAGTTAGATGGATTGACAGTAGTTGTATGGGTTATAGTAATTTAATTTACAGTAGCAGGATGGGTCACAGTAGTTATGGGAGTGTAAAGTAGTTAGATGGATTGGCAGTAGTTGTATGGGTTATAGTAATTTAATTTACAGTAGCAGGACGGGTCACAGTAGTTATGGGAGTGTAAAGTAGTTAGATGGATTGACAGTAGTTGTATGGGTTATAGTAATTTAATTTACAGTAGCAGGATGGGTCACAGTAGTTATGGGAGTGTAAAGTAGTTAGATGGATTGGCAGTAGTTGTATGGGTTATAGTAATTTCATTTACAGTAGTAGGATGGGTCACAGTAGTTATGGGAGTGTAAAGTAGTTAGATGGGTTGACAGTAGTTGCATGGGTTATAGTAATTTAATTTACAGTAGTAGGATGGGTCACAGTAGTTATGGGAGTGTAAAGTAGTTAGATGGAGTTACAGTAGTTGTATGGGTTATAGTAATTTAATTTACAGTAGCAGGATGGGTCACAGTAGTTATGGGAGTGTATAGTAGTTAGATGGAGTTACAGTAGTTGTATGGGTTATAGTAATTTAATTTACAGTAGTAGGATGGGTTACAGTAGTTGGGTAAAGTAGATGGGTAAAGTAGTTAGATGGGTTGACAGTAATTGTATGGGTTATAGTAATTTAATTTACAGTAGCAGGATGGGTCACAGTAGTTATGGGAGTGTAAAGTAGTTAGATGAATTGACAGTAGTTGTATGGGTTATAGTAATTTAATTTACAGTAGCAGGATGGGTTACAGTAGTTATGGGAGTGTAAAGTAGTTAGATGGAGTTACAGTAGTTGTATGGGTTATAGTAATTTAATTTACAGTAGCAGGATGGGTCACAGTAATTATGGGAGTGTAAAGTAGTTAGATGGATTGACAGTAATTGTATGGGTTATATTAATTTAATTTACAGTAGCAGGGTGGGTCACAGTAGTTATGGGAGTGTAAAGTAGTCAGATGGGTTGACAGTAGTTGTATGGGTTATAGTAATTTAATTTACAGTAGCAGGATGGGTCACAGTAGTTATGGGAGTGTAAAGTAGTTAGATGGATTGGCAGTAGTTGTATGGGTTATAGTAATTTAATTTACAGTAGCAGGATGGGTTACAGTAGTTATGGGAGTGTAAAGTAGTTAGATGGATTGGCAGTAGTTGTTTGGGTTATAGTAATTTAATTTACAGTAGTAGGATGGGTTACAGTAGTTATGGGAGTGTAAAGTAGTTAGATGGATTGGCAGTAGTTGTATGGGTTATAGTAATTTAGTTTACAGTAGTAGGATGGTTCACAGTAATTATGGGAGTGTAAAGTAGTTAGATGGATTGACAGTAGTTGTATGGGTTATAGTAATTTAATTTACAGTAGCAGGATGGGTCACAGTAGTTATGGGAGTGTAAAGTAGTTAGATGGATTGGCAGTAGTTGTATGGGTTATAGTAATTTAATTTACAGTAGCAGGACGGGTCACAGTAGTTATGGGAGTGTAAAGTAGTTAGATGGATTGACAGTAGTTGTATGGGTTATAGTAATTTAATTTACAGTAGCAGGATGGGTCACAGTAGTTATGGGAGTGTAAAGTAGTTAGATGGATTGGCAGTAGTTGTATGGGTTATAGTAATTTAATTTACAGTAGCAGGACGGGTCACAGTAGTTATGGGAGTGTAAAGTAGTTAGATGGATTGACAGTAGTTGTATGGGTTATAGTAATTTAATTTACAGTAGCAGGATGGGTCACAGTAGTTATGGGAGTGTAAAGTAGTTAGATGTGTTGACAGTAGTTGTATGGGTTATAGTAATTTAATTTACAGTAGTAGGATGGGTCACAGTAGTTATGAGAGTGTAAAGTAGTTAGATGAGTTGACAGTAATTGTATGGGTTATAGCAATTTAATTTACAGTAGTTGTATGGGTTATAGTAATTTAATTTACAGTAGCAGGATGGGTCACAGTAGTTATGGGAGTGTAAAGTAGTTAGATGGATTGGCAATAGTTGTATGGGTTATAGTAATTTAATTTACTGTAGCAGGACGGGTCACAGTAGTTATGGGAGTGTAAAGTAGTTAGATGGATTGACAGTAGTTGTATGGGTTATAGTAATTTAATTTACAGTAGCAGGATGGGTCACAGTAGTTATGGGAGTGTAAAGTAGTTAGATGGATTGGCAGTAGTTGTATGGGTTATAGTAATTTAATTTACAGTAGTAGGATGGGTCACAGTAGTTATGGGAGTGTAAAGTAGTTAGATGGGTTGACAGTAGTTGTATGGGTTATAGTAATTTAATTTACAGTAGCAGGATGGGTCACAGTAGTTATGGGAGTGTAAAGTAGTTAGATGGATTGACAGTAGTTGTATGGGTTATAGTAATTTAATTTACAGTAGTAGGATGGGTCACAGTAGTTATGGGAGTGTAAAGTAGTTAGATGGGTTGACAGTAGTTGTATGGGTTATAGTAATTTAATTTACAGTAGCAGGATGGGTCACAGTAGTTATGGGAGTGTAAAGTAGTTAGATGGGTTGACAGTAGTTGTATGGGTTATAGTAATTTAATTTACAGTAGCAGGATGGGTCACAGTAGTTATGGGAGTGTAAAGTAGTTAGATGGATTGGCAGTAGTTGTATGGGTTATAGTAATTTAATTTACAGTAGCAGGACGGGTCACAGTAGTTATGGGAGTGTAAAGTAGTTAGATGGATTGACAGTAGTTGTATGGGTTATAGTAATTTAATTTACAGTAGCAGGATGGGTCACAGTAGTTATGGGAGTGTAAAGTAGTTAGATGGGTTGACAGTAGTTGTATGGGTTATAGTAATTTAATTTACAGTAGCAGGATGGGTCACAGTAGTTATGGGAGTGTAAAGTAGTTAGATGGATTGGCAGTAGTTGTATGGGTTATAGTAATTTAATTTACAGTAGCAGGACGGGTCACAGTAGTTATGGGAGTGTAAAGTAGTTAGATGGATTGACAGTAGTTGTATGGGTTATAGTAATTTAATTTACAGTAGCAGGATGGGTCACAGTAGTTATGGGAGTATAAAGTAGTTAGATGAGTTGACAGGAATTGTATGGGTTATAGTAATTTAATTTACAGTAGTTGTATGGGTTATGATAATTTAATTTACAGTAGCAGGATGGGTCACAGTAGTTATGGGAGTGTAAAGTAGTTAGATGGATTGGCAGTAGTTATATGGGTTATAGTAATTTAATTTACAGTAGTAGGATGGGTCACAGTAGTTATGGGAGTGTAAAGTAGTTAGATGGATTGACAGTAGTTGTATTGGTTATAGTAATTTAATTTACAGTAGTAGGATGGGTCACAGTAGTTATGGGAGTGTAAAGTAGTTAGATGGATTGACAGTAGTTGTATGGGTTATAGTAATTTAATTTACTGTAGTAGGATGGGTCACAGTAGTTATGGGAGTGTAAAGTAGTTAGATGGGTTGACAGTAGTTGTATGGGTTATAGTAATTTAATTTACAGTAGCAGAATGGGTCACAGTAGTTATGGGAGTGTAAAGTAGTTAGATGGGTTGACAGTTGTTGTATGGGTTATAGTAATTTAATTTACAGTAGCAGGATGGGTCACAGTAGTTATGGGAGTGTAAAGTAGTTAGATGGATTGGCAGTAGTTGTATGGGTTATAGTAATTTAATTTACAGTAGCAGGATGGGTCACAGTAGTTATGGGAGTGTAAAGTAGTTAGATGAATTGACAGTAGTTGTATGGGTTATAGTAATTTCATTTACAGTAGTAGGATGGGTCACAGTAGTTATGGGAGTGTAAAGTAGTTAGATGGGTTGACAGTAGTTGTATGGGTTAATGTAATTTAATTTACAGTAGCAGGATGGGTCACAGTAGTTATGGGAGTGTAAAGTAGTTAGATGTGTTGACAGTAGTTGTATGGGTTATAGTCATTTAATTTACAGTAGTAGGATGGGTAACAGTAGTTATGAGAGTGTAAAGTAGTTAGATGAGTTGACAGTAATTGTATGGGTTATAGTAATTTAATTTACAGTAGTTGTATGGGTTATAGTAATTTAATTTACAGTAGTAGGATGGGTCACAGTAGTTATGGGAGTGTAAAGTAGTTAGATGGGTTGACAGTAGTTGTATGGGTTATAGTAATTTAATTTACAGTAGCAGGATGGGTCACAGTAGTTATGGGAGTGTAAAGTAGTTAGATGGATTGGCAGTAGTTGTATGGGTTATAGTAATTTAATTTACAGTAGCAGGACGGGTCACAGTAGTTATGGGAGTGTAAAGTAGTTAGATGGATTGACAGTAGTTGTATGGGTTATAGTAATTTAATTTACAGTAGCAGGATGGGTCACAGTAGTTATGGGATTATAAAGTAGTTAGATGAATTGACAGGAATTGTATGGGTTATAGTAATTTAATTTACAGTAGTTGTATGGGTTATGATAATTTAATTTACAGTAGCAGGATGGGTCACAGTAGTTATGGGAGTGTAAAGTAGTTAGATGGATTGGCAGTAGTTATATGGGTTATAGTAATTTAATTTACAGTAGTAGGATGGGTCACAGTAGTTAAGGGAGTGTAAAGTAGTTAGATGGATTGACAGTAGTTGTATTGGTTATAGTAATTTAATTTACAGTAGTAGGATGGGTCACAGTAGTTATGGGAGTGTAAAGTAGTTAGATGGATTGACAGTAGTTGTATGGGTTATAGTAATTTAATTTACTGTAGTAGGATGGGTCACAGTAGTTATGGGAGTGTAAAGTAGTTAGATGGGTTGACAGTAGTTGTATGGGTTATAGTAATTTAATTTACAGTAGCAGAATGGGTCACAGTAGTTATGGGAGTGTAAAGTAGTTAGATGGGTTGACAGTTGTTGTATGGGTTATAGTAATTTAATTTACAGTAGCAGGATGGGTCACAGTAATTATGGGAGTGTAAAGTAGTTAGATGGATTGGCAGTAGTTGTATGGGTTATAGTAATTTAATTTACAGTAGCAGGATGGGTCACAGTAGTTATGGGAGTGTAAAGTAGTTAGATGAATTGACAGTAGTTGTATGGGTTATAGTAATTTCATTTACAGTAGTAGGATGGGTCACAGTAGTTATGGGAGTGTAAAGTAGTTAGATGGGTTGACAGTAGTTGTATGGGTTAATGTAATTTAATTTACAGTAGCAGGATGGGTCACAGTAGTTATGGGAGTGTAAAGTAGTTAGATGTGTTGACAGTAGTTGTATGGGTTATAGTCATTTAATTTACAGTAGTAGGATGGGTCACAGTAGTTATGAGAGTGTAAAGTAGTTAGATGAGTTGACAGTAATTGTATGGGTTATAGTAATTTAATTTACAGTAGTTGTATGGGTTATAGTAATTTAATTTACAGTAGTAGGATGGGTCACAGTAGTTATGGGAGTGTAAAGTAGTTAGATGGATTGGCAGTAGTTGTATGGGTTATAGTAATTTAACTTACAGTAGCAGGATGGGTTACAGTAGTTATGGGAGTGTAAAGTAGTTAGATGGATTGACAGTAGTTGTATGGGTTATAGTAATTTAATGTACAGTAGTAGGATGGGTTACAGTAGATATGGGAGTGTAAAGTAGTTAGATGGATTGGCAGTAGTTGTATGGGTTATAGTAATTTAATTTACAGTAGTAGGATGGGTTACAGTAGTTATGGGAGTGTAAAGTAGTTAGATGGATTGGCAGTAGTTGTATGGGTTATAGTAATTTAATTTACAGTTGTAGGATGGTTCACAGTAATTATGGGAGTGTAAAGTAGTTAGATGGATTGACAGTAGTTGTATGGGTTATAGTAATTTAATTTACAGTAGCAGGATGGGTCACAGTAGTTATGGGAGTGTAAAGTAGTTAGATGGATTGGCAGTAGTTGTATGGGTTATAGTAATTTAATTTAAGGTAGCAGGACGGGTCACAGTAGTTATGGGAGTGTAAAGTAGTTAGATGGATTGACAGTAGTTGTATGGGTTATAGTAATTTAATTTACAGTAGTTGTATGGGTTATAGTAATTTAATTTACAGTAGCAGGATGGGTCACAGTAGTTATGGGAGTGTAAAGTAGTTAGATGGATTGGCAGTAGTTATATGGGTTATAGTAATTTAATTTACAGTAGCAGGACGGGTCACAGTAGTTATGGGAGTGTAAAGTAGTTAGATGGATTGACAGTAGTTGTATGGGTTATAGTAATTTAATTTACAGTAGCAGGATGGGTCACAGTAGTTATAGGAGTATAAAGTAGTTAGATGAGTTGACAGGAAT
Organism: Pelobates fuscus; assembly: GCF_036172605.1. Taxonomy (NCBI): domain Eukaryota; kingdom Metazoa; phylum Chordata; class Amphibia; order Anura; family Pelobatidae; genus Pelobates; species Pelobates fuscus. The sequence continues at coordinate 11,511,798 of NC_086322.1, read as the reverse complement.
TGTATGGGTTATAGTAATTTAATTTACAGTAGTTGTATGGGTTATGATAATTTAATTTACAGTAGCAGGATGGGTCACAGTAGTTATGGGAGTGTAAAGTAGTTAGATGGATTGGCAGTAGTTATATGGGTTATAGTAATTTAATTTACAGTAGTAGGATGGGTCACAGTAGTTATGGGAGTGTAAAGTAGTTAGATGGATTGACAGTAGTTGTATTGGTTATAGTAATTTAATTTACAGTAGTAGGATGGGTCACAGTAGTTATGGGAGTGTAAAGTAGTTAGATGGATTGACAGTAGTTGTATGGGTTATAGTAATTTAATTTACTGTAGTAGGATGGGTCACAGTAGTTATGGGAGTGTAAAGTAGTTAGATGGGTTGACAGTAGTTGTATGGGTTATAGTAATTTAATTTACAGTAGCAGAATGGGTCACAGTAGTTATGGGAGTGTAAAGTAGTTAGATGGGTTGACAGTTGTTGTATGGGTTATAGTAATTTAATTTACAGTAGCAGGATGGGTCACAGTAGTTATGGGAGTGTAAAGTAGTTAGATGGATTGGCAGTAGTTGTATGGGTTATAGTAATTTAATTTACAGTAGCAGGATGGGTCACAGTAGTTATGGGAGTGTAAAGTAGTTAGATGGATTGACAGTAGTTGTATGGGTTATAGTAATTTCATTTACAGTAGTAGGATGGGTCACAGTAGTTATGGGAGTGTAAAGTAGTTAGATGAATTGACAGTAGTTGTATGGGTTATAGTAATTTCATTTACAGTAGTAGGATGGGTCACAGTAGTTATGGGAGTGTAAAGTAGTTAGATGGGTTGACAGTAGTTGTATGGGTTAATGTAATTTAATTTACAGTAGCAGGATGGGTCACAGTAGTTATGGGAGTGTAAAGTAGTTAGATGAATTGACAGTAGTTGTATGGGTTATAGTAATTTCATTTACAGTAGTAGGATGGGTCACAGTAGTTATGGGAGTGTAAAGTAGTTAGATGGGTTGACAGTAGTTGTATGGGTTAATGTAATTTAATTTACAGTAGCAGGATGGGTCACAGTAGTTATGGGAGTGTAAAGTAGTTAGATGTGTTGACAGTAGTTGTATGGGTTATAGTCATTTAATTTACAGTAGTAGGATGGGTCACAGTAGTTATGAGAGTGTAAAGTAGTTAGATGAGTTGACAGTAATTGTATGGGTTATAGTAATTTAATTTACAGTAGTTGTATGGGTTATAGTAATTTAATTTACAGTAGTAGGATGGGTCACAGTAGTTATGGGAGTGTAAAGTAGTTAGATGGGTTGACAGTAGTTGTATGGGTTATAGTAATTTAATTTACAGTAGCAGGATGGGTCACAGTAGTTATGGGAGTGTAAAGTAGTTAGATGGATTGGCAGTAGTTGTATGGGTTATAGTAATTTAATTTACAGTAGCAGGACGGGTCACAGTAGTTATGGGAGTGTAAAGTAGTTAGATGGATTGACAGTAGTTGTATGGGTTATAGTAATTTAATTTACAGTAGCAGGATGGGTCACAGTAGTTATGGGAGTATAAAGTAGTTAGATGAGTTGACAGGAATTGTATGGGTTATAGTAATTTAATTTACAGTAGTTGTATGGGTTATGATAATTTAATTTACAGTAGCAGGATGGGTCACAGTAGTTATGGGAGTGTAAAGTAGTTAGATGGATTGGCAGTAGTTATATGGGTTATAGTAATTTAATTTACAGTAGTAGGATGGGTCACAGTAGTTAAGGGAGTGTAAAGTAGTTAGATGGATTGACAGTAGTTGTATTGGTTATAGTAATTTAATTTACAGTAGTAGGATGGGTCACAGTAGTTATGGGAGTGTAAAGTAGTTAGATGGATTGACAGTAGTTGTATGGGTTATAGTAATTTAATTTACTGTAGTAGGATGGGTCACAGTAGTTATGGGAGTGTAAAGTAGTTAGATGGGTTGACAGTAGTTGTATGGGTTATAGTAATTTAATTTACAGTAGCAGAATGGGTCACAGTAGTTATGGGAGTGTAAAGTAGTTAGATGGGTTGACAGTTGTTGTATGGGTTATAGTAATTTAATTTACAGTAGCAGGATGGGTCACAGTAGTTATGGGAGTGTAAAGTAGTTAGATGGATTGGCAGTAGTTGTATGGGTTATAGTAATTTAATTTACAGTAGCAGGATGGGTCACAGTAGTTATGGGAGTGTAAAGTAGTTAGATGAATTGACAGTAGTTGTATGGGTTATAGTAATTTCATTTACAGTAGTAGGATGGGTCACAGTAGTTATGGGAGTGTAAAGTAGTTAGATGGGTTGACAGTAGTTGTATGGGTTAATGTAATTTAATTTACAGTAGCAGGATGGGTCACAGTAGTTATGGGAGTGTAAAGTAGTTAGATGTGTTGACAGTAGTTGTATGGGTTATAGTCATTTAATTTACAGTAGTAGGATGGGTCACAGTAGTTATGAGAGTGTAAAGTAGTTAGATGAGTTGACAGTAATTGTATGGGTTATAGTAATTTAATTTACAGTAGTTGTATGGGTTATAGTAATTTAATTTACAGTAGTAGGATGGGTCACAGTAGTTATGGGAGTGTAAAGTAGTTAGATGGATTGGCAGTAGTTGTATGGGTTATAGTAATTTAACTTACAGTAGCAGGATGGGTTACAGTAGTTATGGGAGTGTAAAGTAGTTAGATGGATTGACAGTAGTTGTATGGGTTATAGTAATTTAATGTACAGTAGTAGGATGGGTTACAGTAGATATGGGAGTGTAAAGTAGTTAGATGGATTGGCAGTAGTTGTATGGGTTATAGTAATTTAATTTACAGTAGTAGGATGGGTTACAGTAGTTATGGGAGTGTAAAGTAGTTAGATGGATTGGCAGTAGTTGTATGGGTTATAGTAATTTAATTTACAGTTGTAGGATGGTTCACAGTAATTATGGGAGTGTAAAGTAGTTAGATGGATTGACAGTAGTTGTATGGGTTATAGTAATTTAATTTACAGTAGCAGGATGGGTCACAGTAGTTATGGGAGTGTAAAGTAGTTAGATGGATTGGCAGTAGTTGTATGGGTTATAGTAATTTAATTTAAGGTAGCAGGACGGGTCACAGTAGTTATGGGAGTGTAAAGTAGTTAGATGGATTGACAGTAGTTGTATGGGTTATAGTAATTTAATTTACAGTAGTTGTATGGGTTATAGTAATTTAATTTACAGTAGCAGGATGGGTCACAGTAGTTATGGGAGTGTAAAGTAGTTAGATGGATTGGCAGTAGTTATATGGGTTATAGTAATTTAATTTACAGTAGCAGGACGGGTCACAGTAGTTATGGGAGTGTAAAGTAGTTAGATGGATTGACAGTAGTTGTATGGGTTATAGTAATTTAATTTACAGTAGCAGGATGGGTCACAGTAGTTATAGGAGTATAAAGTAGTTAGATGAGTTGACAGGAATTGTATGGGTTATAGTAATTTAATTTACAGTAGTTGTATGGGTTATGATAATTTAATTTACAGTAGCAGGATGGGTCACAGTAGTTATGGGAGTGTAAAGTAGTTAGATGGATTGGCAGTAGTTATATGGGTTATAGTAATTTAATTTACAGTAGTAGGATGGGTCACAGTAGTTATGGGAGTGTAAAGTAGTTAGATGGATTGACAGTAGTTGTATTGGTTATAGTAATTTAATTTACAGTAGTAGGATGGGTCACAGTAGTTATGGGAGTGTAAAGTAGTTAGATGGATTGACAGTAGTTGTATGGGTTATAGTAATTTAATTTACTGTAGTAGGATGGGTCACAGTAGTTATGGGAGTGTAAAGTAGTTAGATGGGTTGACAGTAGTTGTATGGGTTATAGTAATTTAATTTACAGTAGCAGAATGGGTCACAGTAGTTATGGGAGTGTAAAGTAGTTAGATGGGTTGACAGTTGTTGTATGGGTTATAGTAATTTAATTTACAGTAGCAGGATGGGTCACAGTAGTTATGGGAGTGTAAAGTAGTTAGATGGATTGGCAGTAGTTGTATGGGTTATAGTAATTTAATTTACAGTAGCAGGATGGGTCACAGTAGTTATGGGAGTGTAAAGTAGTTAGATGGATTGACAGTAGTTGTATGGGTTATAGTAATTTCATTTACAGTAGTAGGATGGGTCACAGTAGTTATGGGAGTGTAAAGTAGTTAGATGAATTGACAGTAGTTGTATGGGTTATAGTAATTTCATTTACAGTAGTAGGATGGGTCACAGTAGTTATGGGAGTGTAAAGTAGTTAGATGGGTTGACAGTAGTTGTATGGGTTAATGTAATTTAATTTACAGTAGCAGGATGGGTCACAGTAGTTATGGGAGTGTAAAGTAGTTAGATGGGTTGACAGTAGTTGTATGGGTTATAGTAATTTAATTTACAGTAGCAGGATGGGTCACAGTAGTTATGGGAGTGTAAAGTAGTTAGATGGATTGACAGTAGTTGTATGGGTTATAGTAATTTAATTTACAGTAGTAGGATGGGTCACAGTAGTTATGGGAGTGTAAAGTAGTTAGATGGGTTGACAGTAGTTGTATGGGTTATAGTAATTTAATTTACAGTAGCAGGATGGGTCACAGTAGTTATGGGAGTGTAAAGTAGTTAGATGGGTTGACAGTAGTTGTATGGGTTATAGTAATTTAATTTACAGTAGCAGGATGGGTCACAGTAGTTATGGGAGTGTAAAGTAGTTAGATGGATTGGCAGTAGTTGTATGGGTTATAGTAATTTAATTTACAGTAGCAGGACGGGTCACAGTAGTTATGGGAGTGTAAAGTAGTTAGATGGATTGACAGTAGTTGTATGGGTTATAGTAATTTAATTTACAGTAGCAGGATGGGTCACAGTAGTTATGGGAGTGTAAAGTAGTTAGATGGGTTGACAGTAGTTGTATGGGTTATAGTAATTTAATTTACAGTAGCAGGATGGGTCACAGTAGTTATGGGAGTGTAAAGTAGTTAGATGGATTGGCAGTAGTTGTATGGGTTATAGTAATTTAATTTACAGTAGCAGGACGGGTCACAGTAGTTATGGGAGTGTAAAGTAGTTAGATGGATTGACAGTAGTTGTATGGGTTATAGTAATTTAATTTACAGTAGCAGGATGGGTCACAGTAGTTATGGGAGTATAAAGTAGTTAGATGAGTTGACAGGAATTGTATGGGTTATAGTAATTTAATTTACAGTAGTTGTATGGGTTATGATAATTTAATTTACAGTAGCAGGATGGGTCACAGTAGTTATGGGAGTGTAAAGTAGTTAGATGGATTGGCAGTAGTTATATGGGTTATAGTAATTTAATTTACAGTAGTAGGATGGGTCACAGTAGTTATGGGAGTGTAAAGTAGTTAGATGGATTGACAGTAGTTGTATTGGTTATAGTAATTTAATTTACAGTAGTAGGATGGGTCACAGTAGTTATGGGAGTGTAAAGTAGTTAGATGGATTGACAGTAGTTGTATGGGTTATAGTAATTTAATTTACTGTAGTAGGATGGGTCACAGTAGTTATGGGAGTGTAAAGTAGTTAGATGGGTTGACAGTAGTTGTATGGGTTATAGTAATTTAATTTACAGTAGCAGAATGGGTCACAGTAGTTATGGGAGTGTAAAGTAGTTAGATGGGTTGACAGTTGTTGTATGGGTTATAGTAATTTAATTTACAGTAGCAGGATGGGTCACAGTAGTTATGGGAGTGTAAAGTAGTTAGATGGATTGGCAGTAGTTGTATGGGTTATAGTAATTTAATTTACAGTAGCAGGATGGGTCACAGTAGTTATGGGAGTGTAAAGTAGTTAGATGAATTGACAGTAGTTGTATGGGTTATAGTAATTTCATTTACAGTAGTAGGATGGGTCACAGTAGTTATGGGAGTGTAAAGTAGTTAGATGGGTTGACAGTAGTTGTATGGGTTAATGTAATTTAATTTACAGTAGCAGGATGGGTCACAGTAGTTATGGGAGTGTAAAGTAGTTAGATGTGTTGACAGTAGTTGTATGGGTTATAGTCATTTAATTTACAGTAGTAGGATGGGTCACAGTAGTTATGAGAGTGTAAAGTAGTTAGATGAGTTGACAGTAATTGTATGGGTTATAGTAATTTAATTTACAGTAGTTGTATGGGTTATAGTAATTTAATTTACAGTAGTAGGATGGGTCACAGTAGTTATGGGAGTGTAAAGTAGTTAGATGGGTTGACAGTAGTTGTATGGGTTATAGTAATTTAATTTACAGTAGCAGGATGGGTCACAGTAGTTATGGGAGTGTAAAGTAGTTAGATGGATTGGCAGTAGTTGTATGGGTTATAGTAATTTAATTTACAGTAGCAGGACGGGTCACAGTAGTTATGGGAGTGTAAAGTAGTTAGATGGATTGGCAGTAGTTGTATGGGTTATAGTAATTTAATTTACAGTAGCAGGATGGGTCACAGTAGTTATGGGAGTATAAAGTAGTTAGATGAGTTGACAGGAATTGTATGGGTTATAGTAATTTAATTTACAGTAGTTGTATGGGTTATGATAATTTAATTTACAGTAGCAGGATGGGTCACAGTAGTTATGGGAGTGTAAAGTAGTTAGATGGATTGGCAGTAGTTATATGGGTTATAGTAATTTAATTTACAGTAGTAGGATGGGTCACAGTAGTTAAGGGAGTGTAAAGTAGTTAGATGGATTGACAGTAGTTGTATTGGTTATAGTAATTTAATTTACAGTAGTAGGATGGGTCACAGTAGTTATGGGAGTGTAAAGTAGTTAGATGGATTGACAGTAGTTGTATGGGTTATAGTAATTTAATTTACTGTAGTAGGATGGGTCACAGTAGTTATGGGAGTGTAAAGTAGTTAGATGGGTTGACAGTAGTTGTATGGGTTATAGTAATTTAATTTACAGTAGCAGAATGGGTCACAGTAGTTATGGGAGTGTAAAGTAGTTAGATGGGTTGACAGTTGTTGTATGGGTTATAGTAATTTAATTTACAGTAGCAGGATGGGTCACAGTAGTTATGGGAGTGTAAAGTAGTTAGATGGATTGGCAGTAGTTGTATGGGTTATAGTAATTTAATTTACAGTAGCAGGATGGGTCACAGTAGTTATGGGAGTGTAAAGTAGTTAGATGAATTGACAGTAGTTGTATGGGTTATAGTAATTTCATTTACAGTAGTAGGATGGGTCACAGTAGTTATGGGAGTGTAAAGTAGTTAGATGGGTTGACAGTAGTTGTATGGGTTAATGTAATTTAATTTACAGTAGCAGGATGGGTCACAGTAGTTATGGGAGTGTAAAGTAGTTAGATGTGTTGACAGTAGTTGTATGGGTTATAGTCATTTAATTTACAGTAGTAGGATGGGTCACAGTAGTTATGAGAGTGTAAAGTAGTTAGATGAGTTGACAGTAATTGTATGGGTTATAGTAATTTAATTTACAGTAGTTGTATGGGTTATAGTAATTTAATTTACAGTAGTAGGATGGGTCACAGTAGTTATGGGAGTGTAAAGTAGTTAGATGGATTGGCAGTAGTTGTATGGGTTATAGTAATTTAACTTACAGTAGCAGGATGGGTTACAGTAGTTATGGGAGTGTAAAGTAGTTAGATGGATTGACAGTAGTTGTATGGGTTATAGTAATTTAATGTACAGTAGTAGGATGGGTTACAGTAGATATGGGAGTGTAAAGTAGTTAGATGGATTGGCAGTAGTTGTATGGGTTATAGTAATTTAATTTACAGTAGTAGGATGGGTTACAGTAGTTATGGGAGTGTAAAGTAGTTAGATGGATTGGCAGTAGTTGTATGGGTTATAGTAATTTAATTTACAGTTGTAGGATGGTTCACAGTAATTATGGGAGTGTAAAGTAGTTAGATGGATTGACAGTAGTTGTATGGGTTATAGTAATTTAATTTACAGTAGCAGGATGGGTCACAGTAGTTATGGGAGTGTAAAGTAGTTAGATGGATTGGCAGTAGTTGTATGGGTTATAGTAATTTAATTTAAGGTAGCAGGACGGGTCACAGTAGTTATGGGAGTGTAAAGTAGTTAGATGGATTGACAGTAGTTGTATGGGTTATAGTAATTTAATTTACAGTAGTTGTATGGGTTATAGTAATTTAATTTACAGTAGCAGGATGGGTCACAGTAGTTATGGGAGTGTAAAGTAGTTAGATGGATTGGCAGTAGTTATATGGGTTATAGTAATTTAATTTACAGTAGCAGGACGGGTCACAGTAGTTATGGGAGTGTAAAGTAGTTAGATGGATTGACAGTAGTTGTATGGGTTATAGTAATTTAATTTACAGTAGCAGGATGGGTCACAGTAGTTATAGGAGTATAAAGTAGTTAGATGAGTTGACAGGAATTGTATGGGTTATAGTAATTTAATTTACAGTAGTTGTATGGGTTATGATAATTTAATTTACAGTAGCAGGATGGGTCACAGTAGTTATGGGAGTGTAAAGTAGTTAGATGGATTGGCAGTAGTTATATGGGTTATAGTAATTTAATTTACAGTAGTAGGATGGGTCACAGTAGTTATGGGAGTGTAAAGTAGTTAGATGGATTGACAGTAGTTGTATTGGTTATAGTAATTTAATTTACAGTAGTAGGATGGGTCACAGTAGTTATGGGAGTGTAAAGTAGTTAGATGGATTGACAGTAGTTGTATGGGTTATAGTAATTTAATTTACTGTAGTAGGATGGGTCACAGTAGTTATGGGAGTGTAAAGTAGTTAGATGGGTTGACAGTAGTTGTATGGGTTATAGTAATTTAATTTACAGTAGCAGAATGGGTCACAGTAGTTATGGGAGTGTAAAGTAGTTAGATGGGTTGACAGTTGTTGTATGGGTTATAGTAATTTAATTTACAGTAGCAGGATGGGTCACAGTAGTTATGGGAGTGTAAAGTAGTTAGATGGATTGGCAGTAGTTGTATGGGTTATAGTAATTTAATTTACAGTAGCAGGATGGGTCACAGTAGTTATGGGAGTGTAAAGTAGTTAGATGGATTGACAGTAGTTGTATGGGTTATAGTAATTTCATTTACAGTAGTAGGATGGGTCACAGTAGTTATGGGAGTGTAAAGTAGTTAGATGAATTGACAGTAGTTGTATGGGTTATAGTAATTTCATTTACAGTAGTAGGATGGGTCACAGTAGTTATGGGAGTGTAAAGTAGTTAGATGGGTTGACAGTAGTTGTATGGGTTAATGTAATTTAATTTACAGTAGCAGGATGGGTCACAGTAGTTATGGGAGTGTAAAGTAGTTAGATGTGTTGACAGTAGTTGTATGGGTTATAGTCATTTAATTTACAGTAGTAGGATGGGTCACAGTAGTTATGAGAGTGTAAAGTAGTTAGATGAGTTGACAGTAATTGTATGGGTTATAGTAATTTAATTTACAGTAGTTGTATGGGTTATAGTAATTTAATTTACAGTAGTAGGATGGGTCACAGTAGTTATGGGAGTGTAAAGTAGTTAGATGGATTGGCAGTAGTTGTATGGGTTATAGTAATTTAACTTACAGTAGCAGGATGGGTTACAGTAGTTATGGGAGTGTAAAGTAGTTAGATGGATTGACAGTAGTTGTATGGGTTATAGTAATTTAATGTACAGTAGTAGGATGGGTTACAGTAGATATGGGAGTGTAAAGTAGTTAGATGGATTGGCAGTAGTTGTATGGGTTATAGTAATTTAATTTACAGTAGTAGGATGGGTTACAGTAGTTATGGGAGTGTAAAGTAGTTAGATGGATTGGCAGTAGTTGTATGGGTTATAGTAATTTAATTTACAGTTGTAGGATGGTTCACAGTAATTATGGGAGTGTAAAGTAGTTAGATGGATTGACAGTAGTTGTATGGGTTATAGTAATTTAATTTACAGTAGCAGGATGGGTCACAGTAGTTATGGGAGTGTAAAGTAGTTAGATGGATTGGCAGTAGTTGTATGGGTTATAGTAATTTAATTTAAGGTAGCAGGACGGGTCACAGTAGTTATGGGAGTGTAAAGTAGTTAGATGGATTGACAGTAGTTGTATGGGTTATAGTAATTTAATGTACAGTAGTAGGATGGGTTACAGTAGATATGGGAGTGTAAAGTAGTTAGATGGATTGGCAGTAGTTGTATGGGTTATAGTAATTTAATTTACAGTAGTAGGATGGGTTACAGTAGTTATGGGAGTGTAAAGTAGTTAGATGGATTGGCAGTAGTTGTATGGGTTATAGTAATTTAATTTACAGTTGTAGGATGGTTCACAGTAATTATGGGAGTGTAAAGTAGTTAGATGGATTGACAGTAGTTGTATGGGTTATAGTAATTTAATTTACAGTAGCAGGATGGGTCACAGTAGTTATGGGAGTGTAAAGTAGTTAGATGGATTGGCAGTAGTTGTATGGGTTATAGTAATTTAATTTAAGGTAGCAGGACGGGTCACAGTAGTTATGGGAGTGTAAAGTAGTTAGATGGATTGACAGTAGTTGTATGGGTTATAGTAATTTAATTTACAGTAGTTGTATGGGTTATAGTAATTTAATTTACAGTAGCAGGATGGGTCACAGTAGTTATGGGAGTGTAAAGTAGTTAGATTAATTGGCAGTAGTTATATGGGTTATAGTAATTTAATTTACAGTAGTAGCATGGGTCACAGTAGTTATGGGAGTGTAAAGTAGTTAGATGGATTGACAGTAGTTGTATTGGTTATAGTAATTTAATTTACAGTAGTAGGATGGGTCACAGTAGTTATGGGAGTGTAAAGTAGTTAGATGGATTGACAGTAGTTGTATGGGTTATAGTAATTTAATTTACTGTAGTAGGATGGGTCACAGTAGTTATGGGAGTGTAAAGTAGTTAGATGGGTTGACAGTAGTTGTATGGGTTATAGTAATTTAATTTACAGTAGCAGAATGGGTCACAGTAGTTATGGGAGTGTAAAGTAGTTAGATGGGTTGACAGTTGTTGTATGGGTTATAGTAATTTAATTTACAGTAGCAGGATGGGTCACAGTAGTTATGGGAGTGTAAAGTAGTTAGATGGATTGGCAGTAGTTGTATGGGTTATAGTAATTTAATTTACAGTAGCAGGACGGGTCACAGTAGTTATGGGAGTGTAAAGTAGTTAGATGGATTGACAGTAGTTGTATGGGTTATAGTAATTTAATTTACAGTAGCAGGATGGGTCACAGTAGTTATGGGAGTGTAAAGTAGTTAGATGGATTGACAGTAGTTGTATGGGTTATAGTAATTTCATTTACAGTAGTAGGATGGGTCACAGTAGTTATGGGAGTGTAAAGTAGTTAGATGAATTGACAGTAGTTGTATGGGTTATAGTAATTTCATTTACAGTAGTAGGATGGGTCACAGTAGTTATGGGAGTGTAAAGTAGTTAGATGGGTTGACAGTAGTTGTATGGGTTAATGTAATTTAATTTACAGTAGCAGGATGGGTCACAGTAGTTATGGGAGTGTAAAGTAGTTAGATGTGTTGACAGTAGTTGTATGGGTTATAGTAATTTAATTTACAGTAGTAGGATGGGTCACAGTAGTTATGAGAGTGTAAAGTAGTTAGATGAGTTGACAGTAATTGTATGGGTTATAGTAATCTAATTTACAGTAGTTGTATGGGTTATAGTAATTTAATTTACAGTAGTAGGATGGGTCACAGTAGTTATGGGAGTGTAAAGTAGTTAGATGGATTGGCAGTAGTTGTATGGGTTATAGTAATTTAACTTACAGTAGCAGGATGGGTTACAGTAGTTATGGGAGTGTAAAGTAGTTAGATGGATTGACAGTAGTTGTATGGGTTATAGTAATTTAATGTACAGTAGTAGGATGGGTTACAGTAGATATGGGAGTGTAAAGTAGTTAGATGGATTGGCAGTAGTTGTATGGGTTATAGTAATTTAATTTACAGTAGTAGGATGGGTTACAGTAGTTATGGGAGTGTAAAGTAGTTAGATGGATTGGCAGTAGTTGTATGGGTTATAGTAATTTAATTTACAGTTGTAGGATGGTTCACAGTAATTATGGGAGTGTAAAGTAGTTAGATGGATTGACAGTAGTTGTATGGGTTATAGTAATTTAATTTACAGTAGCAGGATGGGTCACAGTAGTTATGGGAGTGTAAAGTAGTTAGATGGATTGGCAGTAGTTGTATGGGTTATAGTAATTTAATTTAAGGTAGCAGGACGGGTCACAGTAGTTATGGGAGTGTAAAGTAGTTAGATGGATTGACAGTAGTTGTATGGGTTATAGTAATTTAATTTACAGTAGTTGTATGGGTTATAGTAATTTAATTTACAGTAGCAGGATGGGTCACAGTAGTTATGGGAGTGTAAAGTAGTTAGATGGATTGGCAGTAGTTGTATGGGTTATAGTAATTTAATTTACAGTAGTAGGATGGGTCACAGTAGTTATGGGAGTGTAAAGAAGTTAGATGGATTGACAGTAGTTGTATGGGTTATAGTGATTTAATTTACAGTAGTAGGATGGGTCACAGTAGTTATGGGAGTGTAAAGTAGTTAGATGAGTTGACAGTAGTTGTATGGGTTATAGTAATTTAATTTACAGTAGCAGGATGGGTCACAGTAGTTATGGGAGTGTAAAGTAGTTAGATGGATTGACAGTAGTTGTATGGGTTATAGTAATTTAATTTACAGTAGTAGGATGGGTCACAGTAGTTATGGGAGTGTAAAGTAGTTAGATGGGTTGACAGTAGTTGTATGGGTTATAGTAATTTAATTTACAGTAGCAGGATGGGTCACAGTAGTTATGGGAGTGTAAAGTAGTTAGATGGGTTGACAGTAGTTGTATGGGTTATAGTAATTTAATTTACAGTAGTAGGATGGGTTACAGTAGTTATGGGAGTGTAAAGTAGTTAGATGGATTGGCAGTAGTTGTATGGGTTATAGTAATTTAATTTACAGTAGTAGGATGGGTTACAGTAGTTATGGGAGTGTAAAGTAGTTAGATGGATTGGCAGTAGTTGTATGGGTTATAGTAATTTAATTTACAGTAGTAGGATGGTTCACAGTAATTATGGGAGTGTAAAGTAGTTAGATGGATTGACAGTAGTTGTATGGGTTATAGTAATTTAATTTACAGTAGCAGGATGGGTCACAGTAGTTATGGGAGTGTAAAGTAGTTAGATGGATTGGCAGTAGTTGTATGGGTTATAGTAATTTAATTTACAGTAGCAGGACGGGTCACAGTAGTTATGGGAGTGTAAAGTAGTTAGATGGATTGACAGTAGTTGTATGGGTTATAGTAATTTAATTTACAGTAGCAGGATGGGTCACAGTAGTTATGGGAGTGTAAAGTAGTTAGATGTGTTGACAGTAGTTGTATGGGTTATAGTAATTTAATTTACAGTAGTAGGATGGGTCACAGTAGTTATGAGAGTGTAAAGTAGTTAGATGAGTTGACAGCAATTGTATGGGTTATAGTAATTTAATTTACAGTAGTTGTATGGGTTATAGTAATTTAATTTACAGTAGTAGGATGGGTCACAGTAGTTATGGGAGTGTAAAGTAGTTAGATGGGTTGACAGTAGTTGTATGGGTTATAGTAATTTAATTTACAGTAGCAGGATGGGTCACAGTAGTTATGGGAGTGTAAAGTAGTTAGATGGATTGACAGTAGTTGTATGGGTTATAGTAATTTAATTTACAGTTGCAGGATGGGTTACAGTAGTTATGGGAGTGTAAAGTAGTTAGATGGATTGGCAGTAGTTGTATGGGTTATAGTAATTTAATTTACAGTAGTAGGATGGGTTACAGTAGTTATGGGAGTGTAAAGTAGTTAGATGGATTGGCAGTAGTTGTATGGGTTATAGTAATTTAATTTACAGTAGTAGGATGGGTTACAGTAGTTATGGGAGTGTAAAGTAGTTAGATGGATTGGCAGTAGTTGTATGGGTTATAGTAATTTAATTTACAGTAGTAGGATGTTTCACAGTAATTATGGGAGTGTAAAGTAGTTAGATGGATTGACAGTAGTTGTATGGGTTATAGTAATTTAATTTACAGTAGCAGGATGGGTCACAGTAGTTATGGGAGTGTAAAGTAGTTAGATGGATTGGCAGTAGTTGTATGGGTTATAGTAATTTAATTTACAGTAGCAGGACGGGTCACAGTAGTTATGGGAGTGTAAAGAAGTTAGATGGATTGACAGTAGTTGTATGGGTTATAGTAATATAATTTACAGTAGCAGGATGGGTCACAGTAGTTATGGGAGTGTAAAGTAGTTAGATGTGTTGACAGTAGTTGTATGGGTTATAGTAATTTAATTTACAGTATTAGGATGGGTCACAGTAGTTATGAGAGTGTAAAGTAGTTAGATGAGTTGACAGTAATTGTATGGGTTATAGTAATTTAATTTACAGTAGCAGGATGGGTCACAGTAGTTATGGGAGTGTAAAGTAGTTAGATGGATTGGCAGTAGTTGTATGGGTTATAGTAATTTAATTTACAGTAGCAGGACGGGTCACAGTAGTTATGGGAGTGTAAAGTAGTTAGATGGATTGACAGTAGTTGTATGGGTTATAGTAATTTAATTTACAGTAGCAGGATGGGTCACAGTAGTTATGGGAGTGTAAAGTAGTTAGATGTGTTGACAGTAGTTGTATGGGTTATAGTAATTTAATTTACAGTAGTAGGATGGGTCACAGTAGTTATGAGAGTGTAAAGTAGTTAGATGAGTTGACTGTAATTGTATGGGTTATAGTAATTTAATTTACAGTAGTTGTATGGGTTATAGTAATTTAATTTACAGTAGTAGGATGGGTCACAGTAGTTATGGGAGTGTAAAGTAGTTAGATGGGTTGACAGTAGTTGTATGGGTTATAGTAATTTAATTTACAGTAGCAGGATGGGTCACAGTAGTTATGGGAGTGTAAAGTAGTTAGATGGATTGGCAGTAGTTGTATGGGTTATAGTAATTTAATTTACAGTAGCAGGATGGGTTACAGTAGTTATGGGAGTGTAAAGTAGTTAGATGGGTTGACAGTAGTTGTATGGGTTATAGTAATTTAATTTACAGTAGTAGGATGGGTCACAGTAGTTATGGGAGTGTAAAGTAGTTAGATGGATTGGCAGTAGTTGTATGGGTTATAGTAATTTAATTTACAGTAGTAGGATGGGTTACAGTAGTTATGGGAGTGTAAAGTAGTTAGATGGATTGGCAGTAGTTGTATGGGTTATAGTAATTTAATTTACAGTAGTAGGATGTTTCACAGTAATTATGGAAGTGTAAAGTAGTTAGATGGATTGACAGTAGTTGTATGGGTTATAGTAATTTAATTTACAGTAGTAGGATGGGTTACAGTAGTTATGGGAGTGTAAAGTAGTTAGATGGATTGGCAGTAGTTGTATGGGTTATAGTAATTTAATTTACAGTAGTAGGATGTTTCACAGTAATTATGGAAGTGTAAAGTAGTTAGATGGATTGACAGTAGTTGTATGGGTTATAGTAATTTAATTTACAGTAGCAGGATGGGTCACAGTAGTTATGGGAGTGTAAAGTAGTTAGATGGATTGGCAGTAGTTGTATGGGTTATAGTAATTTAATTTACAGTAGCAGGACGGGTCACAGTAGTTATGGGAGTGTAAAGTAGTTAGATGGATTGACAGTAGTTGTATGGGTTATAGTAATTTAATTTACAGTAGTAGGATGGGTCACAGTAGTTATGAGAGTGTAAAGTAGTTAGATGAGTTGACAGTAATTGTATGGGTTATAGTAATTTAATTTACAGTAGTTGTATGGGTTATAGTAATTTAATTTACAGTAGTAGGATGGGTCACAGTAGTTATGAGAGTGTAAAGTAGTTAGATGGGTTGACAGTAGTTGTATGGGTTATAGTAATTTAATTTACAGTAGTAGGATGGGTTACAGTAGTTATGGGAGTGTAAAGTAGTTAGATGGGTTGACAGTAGTTGTATGGGTTATAGTAATTTAATTTACAGTAGTAGGATGGGTTACGGTAGTTATGGGAGTGTAAAGTAGTTAGAGGGATTGGCAGTAGTTGTATGGGTTATAGTAATTTAATTTACAGTAGTAGGATGGGTCACAGTAGTTATGGGAGTGTAAAGTAGTTAGATGGGTTGACAGTAGTTGTATGGGTTATAGTAATTTAATTTACAGTAGCAGGATGGGTCACAGTAGTTATGGGAGTGTAAAGTTACACTAGTTATGTGGAGTTACTGTAGTTTGATGTACTTATAATAGTTAGATTAGTGATGATGAACCTGCGCCATGCATGCCACAATGGGCACACTGAGGCTTATCTATTTGGACGCAAGCCAATGGTTTACCACTTTGTAAGTATTCATAGCAAGTGCTACTGTAAGACTGTATACCTGTTGCCTTAAACACACAAACGGGTGGTGTAGTGTCCGAGGATGCTGCCACTCCCATCAAATAATCATTTTTATTAATTGCCAGATGAAGCCTATATTATGAAATAAAAAAATATTGGTGGTTAGATGCAGGGGCAGACTGTGTTCTCCACCACCATGGAATATTTTTTTTAAATGCATTATATAAATATTAAATATATTAATGGTGCTGGTGCAACCGAGAATGAAACTGCCAGGACTCCTGGCCTGAGCTCTGACTTCCTTCCTGGAAGGAGTGATTAACAAGGTCTCTACCAGCTGGAAGTGCAGACCATGTGCTCCAACGTCAGACCAATAAAGAATCATTATTAAGATGCCTACATCACCAGGGACTCATTTACCGTGACTGGACTAGTTATTTATTATTATCCACCATTGTACTACCAGGGAAAATACCTTGCATGGGATAGGCATAAGGGTATCCTAGCTATAAGATAAGGCCAGGGACTAATGAAAGTATTTAGAAAATTGGGCAGACTAGATGGGCCGAATGGTTCTTATCTGCCGTCACATTCTAGGTTTCTATGTTTCTTGCCCCCTGCAAAAAAGTAAGTTGGAGAGGGGGAGAAATAAGCGTTTTCTTTTATTTTATGACTACAATTAAAATAAACACCCATCACAAATGTCCCACCCAGTTTGATCTCAGTTATTATTTTGAGTTGCAGTGTTAAGATAAAGATGCACTTCAAGATAAATACGTTGGTTAGAGTTGCAGTTTTGTCAATTCGGTTTACAAAGGTTTACCATCGCTGAGATAGATGGATTTACAGTAGTTGGATGGGTTAGAGAAGTCAGCTTAAGTAGTCAGGTTAAAAAAAAAAAAGTTATCTTTAACACTTTCTGATAAAATATTGAACAATTGCCTTGTTCAACCACGTTTCTGGCAGGGATTGGCAAAGGATTCCACATCCTCGTGGAATTCATTTAGAAATTTTCCTGCACATTTTCAACAAAAATAAATATATATTTTTAACCTTTTCCTGGTAAAAAAAAAATGGAAGATTTTCTTGTGACTGACGCGACTGCTTGATTATTTTTTCGTATGCTTAATGCATTAAAATATTGAATAAATATATATTATATTTTAAAAAAAAAAAACAGAAGATTCTCAGAAAAACCTTTTTTACATTTTGAAGTTTGCCATGCAAACTTGGCAAATTCCATAATAAAGTTTTTTTGCTCCACTACAATATATTTATATTTATAACATATTTTACCAGGAAGGATACATTGAGAGTGCTCTCATTTCAAGTATATCCTGGGCCCACAAACATTGCATTACAAGAAATAAAATCAATCTTTATGCATTTGTTTGGGCCCGTAAAGATCCATAAAATCTTGCGATTGCAGACAATGTGAGCAATAAGAATATGTTATAAGCTGTTTGTGTTAAAGTTGTACTGAGTTTTGTAGATTTTAAGGATTTTTAAAGTGAGTGAATAAAGGTTGATTCTATGCTAGCAAAAGTCCAATGGCAAGGACCATCTACCAGGTGATATCCTTTAACCCCTTAAGGACACATGACATGTGTGACATGTCATGATTCCCTTTTATTCCAGAAGTTTGGTCCTTAAGGGGTTAAAGGCTCCCTGAACATTGGACATTAAAGTTAACATTGAAATAACATCAGGTTGTTAATTCAGATATGATTTGTGCTGCATACCTGGCAGTTATGTGAGTGCGAGAGTCTCTGCTATTTATTGTAGCTGATGGTCTAGAAATAAGATGTTTCTCAAATATGTTAAAATTGTGAAGTTAATTAAGCTTGGATCATTGCTGGTGGGTATAGTAAGTGGACTGAGAACCATTGTCTTAGCCTACAAAACCAAAACTTGTGCATGGCAAAAAAATTTGATCTGTCACCCCCAAAAATTCTTTTTGGCCAATTTGCGTTTCATCCACGTGTCGTTCACCCAAAGTTTGCTCAACAGCCAGTTTCGGGAACAACAATTTAGACTTAACAAAATTGCAGAAAATTGTCCAAACAGTGTCCTGCAAAACAAAGATATTCTGTATATATTTAGCAATTCACTGATCGGCACATTTTCACGCAATTTGGTTCACAGATCAAGTGATAAAAAGTTATCAATAGATGGAAAGTACGGAGGAACAATGAAACAATGGAAGCTCATTTGAGCAGGATCCTCGTCATCCTATTGTCCCTGTAACATTTTGGCATTGTTTCATTTATTTTTAAACTTCCCCTTTTATAATATTGCAAACCGCTGTGGAATAAGCTGGTGCTATATAAATACCAAAAATACCACTAATACTACTGATAATTATTATAAATGATTTCTTTACTAAATATATCATATGTAAATCTAGAATTTCTTGCTGCTCCTCCTGTTTCCTCTATTGGTCACTTCTCACTTGTGAATAAAATCAGCATTTGGGATCTGTCCCCTAACCATCAATCTTCATTTGTTCCATGAATAGATTTTTTGTGCCATGGGTGGAACTCCGAATCATGAAACAAACATAGTTCTCCGTTGTCCATCTCTTTTGTTTCATGATTTGTCCATATAGTGTTTTGGAGTTGGGATTTTGGGAGAATTGCAGATTGCCCAAAATACAGATGAATCATAATTTGTTAACTTGCACAAGTGTGTTATTAATTGCTATCTAAACCATCGATAAAGCCACAATAGCTCAGATAATGCAGTAACCACTCATTTGAATACCGTATATACTCGAGTATAAGTCGAGTTTTTCGGCACATTTTTTGTGCTGAAAAAACCCAACTCGACTTATACTCAAGTCAATGTCTGTATTATGGCAATTCACATTGCCATAATACAGACAAGGGGCTGTGTGCGTTTACTTACCTCTCCTGCAGCTCCTGTCAGCTCCCTTCTCCTCCGCGCCGGTCCGGTCAGCACCTCTGTCAGCTCCCAGTGTAAGTCTCGCGAGAGCCGCGGGGTCATAGTGCTTCCTGCCAGCCCCTCTCCACTTAACTGCCAATGCCACTGGACCACCAGGGAGTGAGAGCCTCCCTCCCTGTCATGTATCAAGCAGGGAGGGGGGACGGAAAAAAAATAATAATAATAAAATAATATTAAAAATAATAATAATAATAAAAAAATATTAATAAAACAAAAAAAATATTAAAATAATTAAAATAATAATAATAATAAAAATGCCCACCCCCCACCAAGGCTCTGCAACACACACAAACACACACACACACTGCACTCATACACACACACTGCACTCATACACACACACTGCACTCATACACACACACTGCACTCATACACACACACTGCACTCATACACTGCACTCATACACACACACACACTGCACTCATACACACACACACTGCATTCATTATATACACACACTGTAAATAAATATTCAATTAATATAATGTTTTTAGGATCTAATTTTATTTAGAAATTTACCAGTAGCTGCTGCATTTCCCACCCTAGTCTTATACTCGAGTCAATACGTTTTCCCAGTTTTTTGGGGTAAAATTAGGGGCCTCGGCTTATATTCGGGTCGGCTTATCCTCGAGTATATACGGGATATCGAATTTTACCTTTCCAAAAACATCTGCTTCGGATATATGGTAATTCCCAGGTATAAAAATGAAAAGATTGAATAAACTGAAGAGAATGAAAACAGGTCATCACACATCAACGGGATAAGAAGCAGAGCTATTCCATACAGGATGAAAGAAGAGTCCTGGAGAGACCTCAGGTTTGGTAAAGGGGACAGGGTTTGACTGGAGGGTATGGGCAGATATAATAAAGGACTCTGTGTGTACGTCCTATGGGAAGTCTTTGAATACACTATAAATATGACTATTGTATTGAGGAGGACTTTTTTCATCTTTGCTTTTTTAGTGTATAACGTATGAAGGGCTGCACAGGTAAAGGACGAGGATTGAAATTTATATAATGTATAAAGCATCTCCCAGGTCAAAGGACAAGGATTGAAATGTCTTTACAAGAACAATTATGAGGAAAGTGATGGACTGGGCTCACATAAAAAGAGGAAGACAACAATATCAGGAAAAACCCAATATGTGGTCATAAATATGGTCAGAGAGGTAATGTGGGCATGACCCAACTTAATTAGGAAGAAGATGCAAATAAGGTAAAGGAATCTGCCTAACAAAGGTAGAAACCCTCCTTACTGAAATTATCTCCTAAGTAGAGTCATTCAAAGGTAACGGCAAAACAACAAAAATAATAATAAACTTTATTTAAACAAGATCCTAAAGTTAAAAAAGGAGAGCAGGAGACAATGTCTCATTGTAATAATCAACCAGTATAAAGGGTACTGAAAAATCCCCATCAGGGTATAAAAAAACCCTTTATAAAACCTAAGTGTGCTGCATACACAATACAATATATATAGTATAGCCTGAGAAGGGCAAACCGTCCGAGGTGCTCAGGATATCAGTTACACAGATGGCAGCATACAGAACATGTAGCCTGTGTAGGACAGTGGATGAAAGATAGTCAGAGATAGGTAATAGCCAGGGGGGTTCTATGAAAAAGACCCCTCAGATAGAGTGGTGGGAGCTGACGACCATCTAGTTGGATGGACTCATAACCCCACAATAAAACCAATGGCAGCCAAACCCTACTCCCAAACCAGCCATGCTAATAATCCTCCATAACTAGGAGGCTATCCAGAGAAATGGCTAGAGCCTTAGGGGTGTAGGAGCTGTGCGGCCACACAGGGTGCTATGGAGCAGGGGGCACCACGTGACCAACACAGCTCACACATGGCCGTCTGTGATAAAAAAAAAAAATTACCACGGGGCGTAGCTTACCCTGTGGCTGGGGCGGAGCTTACGGTGTGGCGGGGGCAGAGCTTGTGTGTGTGACTGCCGGCCTCTGTGTGTGTGGATGTCTTCCTGTGTGTGTATGGCCATCTGTCTGTGTGGCTGTCTGCCTGTGTGTATGTGTGTGTCTGTGTGTGTGTGTGTGTGTGGCTGACTGCCTGTGTGTGTATGTGTGTGGCTGCCTGTGTGTGTGGCTGTCTGCGTGTGTGTAACTGTCTGCATGTAAGTATGTGTGGCTGTGTGTGTGTGTGTAAAACTGTATGTGTGGCTGTGTGTGTGTGGCTTTCTGCCTGTGTGTGTGTGTGGATGTCTGCCTGTAATTGTGTGTGAGTGTGTTTATCTACCTGTAACTGTGTATGTGTGTTACTGTCTGTACCTGTGTGTTTCTGCCTGATCCTGTGTATGTGACTATCTGCCTGCGACTGTGTGCATGTGGTGGATTTGACAGTGTATATGTATAACTGTGTGCATCTGACTGTGGGACTGTGTGCACATAACTCTGCAAAAATATACACCTGCATTCACACACAGGTCTAAATGCATGTTTTTATCTGAATTAAATATCCATCACACACAGCCAATAAACCCAGCACAAATTTCACATACAACCAATACACGCATATCACACACTGTTAATACACCCATTACAAATATCACACACAGCCAACACACCTATCACATACACAGACAACACAAACATTACATCATACATGGATGACAAGAGGGGTGGGGGGCGCTGTGAAGATTTTTCGCACAGGGAGCCTTAAGGCCTAAGGCCAGCCCTGGCTAGAGCTAACCAATCTAATCACCTAGGACTGGGCTCACATATTCCTATTGCAGGAATTTATCATTTTTAAGACTTCAATTTCAGTTTTGCTAAATATTTTCCAGCAAGATGCGAGTGAGCTACAATCGGTCGGGCTGGGTTTCATGCGTGAAATTACTTTTTTACTTGCAGGATTTCACAATGGAAGTAGAAAGTACAATTTCAGGAATTAGTAACTAAGTTCTCCCAGAAGAAGATAATAATGAGTTACTCACAGGGAGTTTCTTGGCTGAAGTCAAAATTCATTAGATGAAATGGGCTAGACAGTGCATACACAATACACCATAAACAGGTGCCTTAATCCGGTCAGTGCGAGCCATAATATCCCACAAAACATCCAACCATTAGACCAGACAAAGGTGCTGTGTTTTACTCACTATAACTGTATGGAGTGCTGGGGGTGTAGTAAGAAAGTCAAGAGCCTAGAGGAGGGATACGAGGGGTACAGTAATAATGGTGTAGCTTTTAAAATCATATGTTTTATTGTTTAGGTAAGATGAAAAAAACATACATATTGTAGTAGACCTTATTCCCTTGTGTTGGGTTGTCCGTACCCCCTTGTTCGTCTCCCAAATTGATGGTGTGCGGTTCCCCTTTTTATATTATATAAACACCGACTTCCCCTGACTGTTAACCACAAATTAACACCTTAACACATTAACGCGAAGGCTTTCCCTGGGTGGCCGCCATTCATATAACCAAGCGTACATGGTCCAGTGCTTGGTGGCCATTTTGTCTCCCGAACACAGGCAGTGGTACAGGGTCGTCGAACGTCTGGAACTATTTTCGACCACGTGAGTTCAGGATCCCGGAGGGAGTTGGTACCGCTGCCCATTCTACTTCCCGACCACCTAGACGAATGACGTTTGGGAGATATGAACTAACAACTCGGGGGAGCGTTCGCTCACTAAAAGTCAGGGGGAGTGGTCGTTGGTGTTGGCACCGTCCAGTCAGAACTTTACGCGAATGGTGATTCCCTTCTACCAAACAGATCTGAGAGCTATTTGGATATGTTGGGTGCTCAGATCAGAGCTATTGGGGGATATACGCATTGTGGGGTTAATGTGAATGTTTTTGGGGTGTTATGTATATATATATTGTATATTTTCCTGTACTTGAGAGATAATTGAGTTACGCAGTTTTGACTAATTTATCTCTCAGACAATGGGTCACCTGGGAGGGGCTTGTGTATATTTTGCATGGAGACCCCATGCTGGGGGTCTGTGCATAAAAGGCTGTATTTGAGTGAAATAAATCAGTTGTACTCCCAGAACTGTGTGTTGTCCAGTTACTGGGGGAAATAGAGCTATTCACATTTCAGCGCCTTGTATATCTTGCTCCGCTAGATATATATGTTAGCCTTTAAAATTATTGCATTTCAACTAGATGCAATGGAAGGACCCGTATTGAATATTTTCTTTTTGTAAGAAATCGCATATTTAAACATATTTAGATGTGAGGTCAGATAGCGTAATTGGATCTTTACCCGATTTTACTCTATGCCTTCCCAGTGACAGTGTTTCATTTTGCCTATAGAAATAGGGTTTTGTATGGTGTAACAGAGGGACACGTTTGTTATGAACGCCCGTCGCCCAAGATTTTCTTTGGTTCCTAAGCCGATGTTAACACTTTCCCATAAACCTTAAGAATAGGCTCAATCGAGTGCTGAGACAGTGCCCTGTTTGTGTGTGAGTCATCCGTCTGCCAATGGCGTTTGCTAATTTACGCAATTATATTAGACTGCTTTGTTTGGATTGCTGTATTCGTTCGGTGTCTGGGCAGCAATCTAGAATGAAGATGAGAAGAAAAAAAAAGCCTTGTTTTATGTGTCTATAATTAAGAGAGGGGAAGTGCTTCAAATCCTCGTGAAAATATTCGGAGCATGGCTTGTAAATTTGCACATGCTTGAGGTGCAGTGAAATGCCTTTTGGGACAGTTAATTATATTAACTCTTCCGCATCCTCATTTGGAAAATCTATCATCAAAGCGAACGCATCGAGTGATCTGTGACAGTATGTGGACTGTAGTGACAGCTCTTCGCGAAGTGCTTTCATGTTCTCTGTCTGAACGTAGATAATTAATTCTCCCCACAAGTCTCACTTTCAGATGTCTTTAGCGCCAGGAGGCTCAGTACGGAGCAAGCAGTATAAAGCAGTACGGATCTTGTATCTAGTTTATTACATGAAAATATATGGCCATCAATTTGCATGGAGGAACGGATATCCACGTATAACATGCCGTATTGCCAGTGTCAATGCATTCGTTCTAGAATTTGCCGTTTAATTATTTGCATTTTTCAGAGGCTTTTAGACTTTTATGTTTATATATACATATTTGGGAGAATAAAAGCACTGAATTCAAATAAAGAAGGGCTGGGTGTAACAAGAAATAATAGGGACTCCTCAAATCTGCCACTTTGTGTATTTTATGGTAATGATGCGATGGCTTAAGGATGTTTGCGATGATCATAGTTGATATAGTTTATAGTTTGTGTTGTTTCGTGTCACCTCTGTTGCATTTTATCCTGATTTCTAAATGACATCACGTAGGTAGTTTACAGTCCGGCTATACATACTTGTTGGGAATCTATGAGATCTAATAATGTCTGACTGCAAACAATGGGTTACAGAGCTTGCTATCTAACATGGTGTATTTAACTTCTCTCATTCCAAATGGCCTTTCAGTGCTGCCTATACCCACCTCAATGCTCCTTCTAACTAACCTGGCTCTCCTTTACACCGCTACTCTAATCTACAATACCACCAATCTATACTACCACATCCTGGATAATAGCATCACTCTAAACAGCCACACCCTCTATAATACCATCACTTTATACTACTACATCCTCTTTAAAACCAGCATTCTAAACTGCCACATCCTCTATAAAACAACAACTCTAAGGAGGGGCTCTAACACTATGAGGAACCTCAGGGGTAGAAGGCAACTGCTGTGTTTCCTCAGCAGGGGAAGACCAACACTAATCATTGGCATCGAGATCTCCTTGGGTTTCTTCTGTCTCACCTTCAGGACTCTCTGTCATACTTCTCTCCAATTCACCACTTCTCACTATCATCATCAATATAAGCTACTGATAGTAGATAGTTCCGATATCAAGCTGTTATCCGGCTTTCTGGCCCTCTGATGTTTTACACTTTAGCTTCAAATAGGGTATCCTTCCATCTGACAGACAGTTTGTGTTTTGTTTTCTAGGTACTCCTTGATGCCGGAGAAGAACCCTATCTCCTGCTTGGATTTCCCGGTACTCCACCTTGGTATCATGCCTTCTTTTCCGTTCCTCCAATTTGGCTGAAGCCTGAGCGGCCAGCTCATAGGCCCTGTGAAGATTTTGTTTGAGGATTCTCACATACTGGACGTGTGAGCCTGAATTTGTCCAATCTGAGTTCACTCCCAATCGGACGTCTCTTGGTAGTCGGGCTTCCCTTGCAAACATTAGGAAGTAGGGAGAGTATCCTGTAAACTCATGCCTTGTACAGCTGTATGCATGGACCATGGCTTCCTCGTGCTTACTCCAGGACCACTTATTTACTTATTTCAAAGTCCCAAGCATGTCTTTCTGTTAAAGCATATCTGGTAAAATGGTTTGTTACTAACAGAACATTTCCAATCCCTGTGGTATAATTTTCAATACATAGATGGTACACGCATACAAGATCTAGGGGTCTTGTACTTCTCAGGTGGCCAAAGGGGGCAGCTCTCAAAGGCAGTGTCTTTCTCTGATTACACCTTCTGCAGGTCTTTTCATATCGTTCTACATGTTCTCTCATGTGAGGCAAATAGAACCGATCTTGTCTACCTCGAGATGCTGGAATCCATTTTTATCCAAAGAAATACTTAGGACGTTTTTGGAGGTAATTTTCAAGTAGTTATATAGTGCGTGAGCAATATTTGAGTTGTCCTTCATGAACCTTTTGTAGTAACCACTGAATCCAAGGAATGATCGCAGCTCACTGATGTCTTTTGGTCTAGGCCAGTTAAACACTGCCTCAATTTTGGGCAGGTCAGTGGCTATTCCATCTGCAGAGACAATGTGCACTACATATGTAACAGAGTTCTGGGCAAAGCAACATTTATCTATTGATAGTTTCAGTCCTTCTGCTCAGAGTTGGTACAACCCCTTCAGCAGTCACTGTTCATGTTCTTCTGGTGTTCTCCCATACACTATGAGGTCATCTAGGTACACTAGGCACTATTTGGGATTCATATCCCCCAGAGAAAAGAATGGAGTCACAAAGTCTTATAATAAGGGTGCCACTCATTGTGCACCCACATCTATTTCTATTCTAGAAAAGACTTTGTCTTGAATAGCTAGTTTGGAATGGAGGCTATCTTTCCACTCTTCTGGTAAAGGAAAATCTTCCAAATCAAAAACTCCAGGTGCTTTCCTATCACCCTTCTGCTCTGCCTTCTGTTACGGCTTACCTTTGTTGGGAGTCCGGTTGGCAGAGATTTATGCTCACCCAGGCAATTAAACACAGGCCAAGGTGGTCAGGTAAGAATTCACCTGGCCTGTGAGTCTGTGCATGGGGGCTGTGCAGGATATTGCTCCAAGTCGCGGTACAGGTATGGACACATTCAGGAGAATAGTCAAGGGTAAGCCAAAGTCATGGGATGCCAGAAGTCAGGATACGCGGTAAGAAAGCCAAGGTCAGGAGCCAACTGGAGAATACTGGAATCTAAAATACTAACACAGGAACCAGAGTCTATGAACTGACACTGCCCTCAGAGAGAGGCAGTGTCTTATACCTGTCGAATTAGGCATCTGCTTCAGGTGGACTAAGATGATAGGAGCAGCCACAGGTAACGTCCAGCCCCCAGTGCTGGAGACAAGGCAGGAATAAGCATCAGACTGAAGCAAGACCTGGAGTTGCTCTGAGGCAGGAATACAGGCTTAGAATGCATAAGGCCTCAGTTTCGAATCCCCTGTTGGCCACTTCTGGTGAACACATCTGGATGTCACGGCAAGAACCATGACTCCTTTACAGACTTGACGTCGGAGACTTGATCTAACAAGTGAATCACACCAATCTTCTGGTGACGATTGGTTCTGACCTCCGTGGGTGTTATATTCTTTATCATTATGGGAAAACGTCTATCCCGTCAGTCTTTCACCTCAGGTATAATGGGACCATCCCATTATCTTTCGTCCTCCTCGGGGTAAGGACTCAACAAGGTATTGTCTGCTTCCTCCCAACATTTCATTATGCAGGGAAGCTATGGCTCATAAAGTCTTGGTCTCACCAGGCTTCACAAGTACAGTCTCACTCCCTGAGTAGTGGCATAACCCTGGTAAAGCTTTGAGGGCTAGTCAGTGGTACTCTTTGCCTAGAGTGGGGCTGACCTTCATCAGTCAAGCTAGAGATACATTCCCCACTTCCATAAGATTGGCTCTGAATATGTCCTGCACCATTTTTGCATCGGTACCCACAATTATCGGGGCACCCGCTTTTTTAGCCACAGAGCATATAAGAGCTTCCTATTCTATAGGGGAGTATATTCCTGTGTTTAACTGGGGAATGGTCATAGTCACTTTTATGCATCCCTCCATAGGCTGGGCTTTTTTGTGGTTTTGTGGTGGTCCCTGTTCGGGAAGCGAACGGAACTCATTCGTATTGGCTCTCCCTAACGGGGAGCAGGTAAAACACAGGAATATAACACAATACAGGGGAAAACACGGGGAATAACACATAACAATTCACGAACATGCAGCAGTCATTCGTTTTGGCTCTCCCTAACGGGGGGCAGGTAAAACACAGGAATATAATACAATACAGAGGAAAACATGGGGAATAACACATAGCAATTCACGAACAGGTTGCGGTCCCACCACAGTGCGTTTGATCAGAAGTTAGTAGCAGCGGGAGTCTTATTCCGTGGAAACAATCTTCTTTAATCGATGTAACATTGTGACATTAAAAGTGATGAATTATTCTGCAATATACAGAGAGTATAAAGAAATAATGAATATGCTACATTTTAAAATCGAGTTTAAGTTTAAGACAGGTGTGTGTAGCAATGTACATTTCACAATTATGTTATAATATACATTTTTGTAATGAATTTGAGTTCTATACCCTCAATAGGTGTCTTTATGAATGTTTGTTGACCAACATACATGGGAGCCCATGGGAGCTACTGGGTGTTTGAGTCATTTGAGAGCTGTATAATTACAATGTTATGACATTAAATCCTCAGGGTTTACCTGAAACCTAGCAAACGTTAAGTGCACAGATTAGTGTTCTATTATTACATTATATCTCAGCCTGTCTTGCATTGGGTATCATTCCTGAATTTTAGTTTAACATTCCACCCATCTTGTTTGAATGTATGTACTCTAAATGACACTTACCTGCACAATACCTGTATTATCATGTGCTCTGTATATTAAGTCATTTTTTTATGAATTGAGCTTTAATGCTTGTGAGTGAGCTGTGTATTAGCAATGTCCCCAAGGATTATTTAAATACCCTCTAATAATCTCTCTGAGACATATGTAGATGAGACATTTTGTCTGAATATGTAATTTGTATGTAAATGTTCCCCTTCGGCTCCGCTGCCCTAAATGCATTAATGTGGGAATCACGGAGACAGGCAGGATATAACTGAATCGTTGAATATCCATCACACGATGCAATTTTCACTAGAGTAAATTGCTACCTGTAAATGTGAGCACTCAGTAAGACCATGTGTATTTTATTCTTTATAACAATGTAGTCCAATAAAAGGCACTAATATTGGTCTAGATTTTAGATTTTTGGATACGTTTTTCATTTTTTTAAAATCATTTTGGATAAGTGTTTAAAATAATTTAGTATTTTAAAATATATATATATATATGTATATATATATTGATATATATACATATACATTTTTTTTAATATTCTAAAATAACAATAATGTTAACAGCTTATCTGAAAATAATAATCAAGGTCATTATTAGTCAAGAAAACAAAAAATTAAAAGTACAAATTAATAAAACAACACCAAGCTTCTTGCAATAGTCTCTGAATTGTCCAACACTTGTGATCAGGGCCGGACTGGGAAAAAAATTAGGCCTGGGCATTTTTCAATCAGAGCGGCCCCCTAAGTAGGGGGCGGGGCCAGAGAAAGCACGCCCCCTCTCAAAGTGAGCATGTTGGTTCAATGCGCAGAGCGCCGCTGAAGAGCTCTAGCATTAGAAAAAGGCCCTGAATTTGTTCTGCGCAGTGCAAGCAAATGTAATAACATGCTGTTTGCTTTTAAATTGTCTCTGGTGTCTCCACAAGTGGGATACCAGAGGACAAAAAGGCCAGGAAAGTGTATGGTGCATGTGTTTGGTGCCTGCTTGTGGGATTGCGTGTATGTACAGTGTGGTGTGGTATTGTGTAAATAGGTCAATTTCATTTGTGTTTGTGGTGTAATATATTTGGCTAGGGGCAGTGTGTGTGTGTAGGAGATCTAGTGTGTAAAGGACTCAGAGTGTGTATAGGAGATTGTGTGTGTGTGTGTGTGTAGAGGATTAAGAGTACATATAGGGTAAGGGATCTAGCGTGTATCTGGAGTGTAATGTGTGTAGTGGTGCCGCGTGAGGGGTGCTGTAGTGTGTATATATATATTTGGACGTATTGTATGTGTGAGGGGCGCAGTGTGTGTGTGTGAGGGGTGCAGTGTGTGTGTGTGTATAAGGGGGGGTGCTGTGTGTGAGGGTGTTTTTATCTGCCATCTCATTCTAGGTTTCTTTTATTTATTATATATATATATATATATATATATGTGTGTGTGTGTGTGTGTGCTATATATATGTGTGAGAGTGTGCTGTGTGTGGGTGCTGTGTGAGTGAGGGTGCTGTGTGAGTGAGGTAGCAGTGTCTGTCTGAGGGATGAGTGTCCGTCTGAGGGTGCTGTGTGTGTCTGAGGGTGCAGTGTGTGTGTCTAGGTGCTGTGTGTGTGTCTGGGTGCTGTGTGTGTCTGAGGGTGCTGTGTGTGTCTGAGTGCTGCGTGTGTCTGGGTGCTGTGTGTGTCTGGGTGCTGTGTGTGTCTGGGGGTGCTGTGTGTGTCTGAGTGCTGTGTGTGTCTGGGTGCTGTGTGTGTCTGGGTTGTGATATTATATGTGCACAATAAATACTTGTGTCTGCAGTGGATTCGAGGTGGGCATTTGATATAAACATTGATAACAGTTCTATAATTTTATTTCAAAAGTTCACCTTGTATGCTAGGACCCTTTGGCGGGTCAACTTGGGGATGACCGGACTGAGAAGGAATAGGGACGTCTGTTTGGCAGGATAACCCATCCGCATTCCCATTCTGCTTACCGGGTCGGTAGCTGATGGTGAAGTTGTAAGGCTGCAGTGCCAGACTCCACCTCAGCAGTCTGCCATTGTCTCCTGAGACCCGGCTAAGCCAGACAAGGGGATTGTGGTCTGTGATGAGGGAAAATTCTTGTCCGTATAAATAAGGGCTCAACTTCTTCAGTGCCCAGACCAGGGCTAAACACTCTTTTTCCACTGCCGCATAACTCACTTCCTGAGGTAGTAACTTTCTGCTGAGATATGTGACAGGGTGCTCTCCTCCATCTTCCCCGACCTGGCTCAGCACAGCCCCCAGTCCATACATGGAAGCATCTGTATGTACAAGAAAATGTTTGTTAGGGACTGGGGCATTCACAAGAGCTTGCTTCAGGGCCTGAAACGCGGCTTCACAAGCTAGGTAAATTCTTCTTAGTCAGGTCAGTCAAGGGCTTGGCAACCGTACTGTAGTCGGGGACAAAACGTCGGTAATACCCTGCCGTCCCCAGGAAGGCCAGCACCTGGGTCTTGGTGATAGGTGTGGGCCAGTTAGCTACAGCCTCTACCTTGGCTGGCTCTGGTCGCTGGCTCCCACATCCTACCCTGTGACCCAAGTACTGCACTTCTGCCATGCCTAAATGGCACTTGTCTGGCTTCAAGGTCAGGCCTGCGGCCCAAATCTTGTCCAGCACCACCCTCACATGTACTAAATGGTCTTCCCAGGACTCACTGCAGACCGCAATGTCATCCAGGTATGTACATGCAAATTCCTGGAAGCCATCGAGGAACCTATCCACCATATGCTGGAAGGTAGCCGGATCATTCTTCATCCCAAATGGCATAACCTTAAACTGGTACAGGCCAAATGGGGTGACGAATACCGACTTAGGGATAGCATCCTCGGCCAGGGGGATCTACCAATAACCTTTGCACAGGTCAATGGTGGTCAGATAGCGCCCCTTGGTAATGCAGTCTAATAACTCGTCTACCTGGGGCATCGGGTAGGCGTCAGTGGTGGCCCGCTCGTTGAGCCGCCTGTAATCCACACAGAACCGGGTGGTCCCATCTTTCTTAGGCACCAGGACTACAGGCTGTCTGAGTGCTCGATAACCCCCAGCCTGGTCATCTCTTGTCCTTCTCGGACTGCTTCAGGGATACGGTATGGGGGTTGTCGTAGGGGGTTCTGTCCGGGTGTCTCGACCTTGTGCACAGCTAGGGTGGTGTACCCGGGTTCATGGGAGAACGTCGCCTGCTTCTCCCACAGAAGCTGTCTTGCCTGTACCTTCTCTGCCGGGTTTAGCCAGGCTCCTAGCTGCACAAGACTAGTCAGTCTGGGGATCCTTCTCTAATAAGTCAGGTAAAGGTAAGTTCTCGGGGTCGTCAGTAGCTGGGGCACATACTGCCGCAACATCCTCTGGTCGCTCCTGATACTCCTTCAGCATGTTCACATGAAAGGATCGCTGAATCCTTTCATCTGCACAGCTGGCCATAAGATAGGTAGTATCACACACCTGAGCTAACACTTTATACGGGCCCTGCCAAGATGCTTGCATCTTGTTTGCCTTCACAGGCTTGAGCACTAGAACCTTCTGCCCAACCTGGAAGACCCGCTGTCGGGCACCCCGATCGTACCACCGCTTCTGTCTCCCCTGGGCCGTCTGGAGATTCTCCCTTACCATCAGGGATAGTTTCTCCATGCGGTCCCGGAGTTCCAGTACATATGGTACTATGGGGGTCCCTTCTTGCTCTGTCTCCCCCTAATGAGATCTAGGGGTCCACGGACCCTTCTCCCATAGAGTAACTCAAAGGGGGAGAACCCAGTAGATTCCTGGGACACCTCTCTGTATGCAAATAGCAGATGAGGCAGGAATCGCTCCCAGTCTCTGCAAGTGTCAGTAAAGGTCCTCAGCATCTGTTTGAGGGTGCCCTTAAATCGTTCGCAGAGACCGTTAGTCTGTGGGTGATAAGGTGAGCTAAGCAGCGGTTTAATGCCGCACACCTTCCACCGCTGCTGGGTAAGCACAGCGGTGAACTGAGTTCCCTGATCAGAGAGGATCTCCTGAGGGAACCCGACCCTAGTGAAAATTTTAACCAGGGCATCAGCAACCATCTCTGCCTCTATATTAGACAGCGCTACTGCCTCTGGATAACGTGTGGCATAGTCCACCATGGTAAGAATGTATTTCTTACTGGAGGGGCTAGCCCTGGCCAGTGGACCCACAATGTCAACGGCTATGCGGGAAAAGGGTTCTCCAATGATAAGCATCGACTGAAGCCTAGCCTTTGGGTGATCCCCCCGCTTACCTACCCGTTGACAGGTGTCACACGTGCTACAATAAACCCGCACATCTCGGTTAAAATTGGGCCAGAAAAAGTTTTGGGTGATTCTATGAGCTGTGCAGCGGGAACCTAGATGGCCCGCTAACGGCACATCATGCCCAATCCGCAGAATCTCTTGCCGGTACTTTGCAGGTACCACTAGCTGTCGTTTCTGCGGAGGGGTACTCGGTTTCTGGGACGGTTTCGGGATCCTGTACAGCCTATCCCCCACCCACTCGTAGTGCTCCCCATCTACTCCTTCTCCCCCAGAGTCGGCCCTGGCCCTGTACTTCGCTAACATCGGGTCTTCCCTAGTTTCCTTCCCGTACATCTCTGGGGTATCCCAGCCTAAGGTACAAGTCAGGGTAGAGAGTCTTACCTGGGTCTCAGCAGCAGGTGGGCCGGTCTCGGCGGCACGGGTCTGGGCACGGGTCGTGACAGCGTCCACTGCAGCGGGACCCATGGGAGCAAAGGCTGAAACGAGGGGTGCCAAGTCATTACCAAGAAGGACATCTGTGGGTAAATCCTTCATGACCCCAACATTTACATTTCCCCAATCCAAATGTACCCGGGCAACGGGTAGACGAAACACGGCACCCCCAGCTACTCGCACTGCGACTGCGTCCCCGGTATGTTGGGCTTCGGATACCAGGTGCTTCTGGAGCAAAGTCATGGTTGCACCGGTATCCCGCAGACCACTGACCTCCTTCCCATTGACCTTTACACATTGCCGGTGGTGCTGTATGTTATCCCGGTGGGCAGCCTGAACGGGGTCTGCCTCATGCAGGATGCCCCAGTGCTTCTACACAGTGAGCTGCTGGGAGAGGTGGTCGTGGATTGCCCCCTGCGGGTCACCTCCAGGACTGGTTCTGGTTGGCACTGTTCATCGGGCACTCCAGTCGCTTGTGCCCTAGCTGCTTGCATAGGTAGCACCGAATGGGTTGGGAGTACTCCCGTGAGTTAAACCGGAGTGGCTGTTGATACTGGGCAGACGGAGGGGGTGCTGATGGCCGATTCATTGGAGGCTGATAGATGGTAGCTGCTGTTGGTGCTGCTGGCCTGTATTCCACTCTGGCGGGAGCCTTGCTGATGGAATTGTCCAGTTTGCGGGCATCTGTATACTCATCCGCCAGGCGAGCTGCTTCATGTAGAGTGGAGGGTTTACGGTCCCTTACCCACTCTCTGACCCCTGCTGGTAATTTGTCAAAACAATGTTCCAATAGAAACATCTGTAGCACCTCTTCTCCAGAAACAGCCCTGCACCCCACCATCCAGTGGGCGGCTGTGCGGTGCACCTTACATGCCCATTCAACGTAAGAGTCCCCAGTTGTTTTAACAGTGTCTCGGAACCTAGTCCGGTATGCCTCGGGTGTAACTGCATACCGGGAGAGTAAAGCTTCTCTGACGGCCACATAATCCCCGATCTCCTCATCAGGGATGGCCCGAAAAGCCTCGCTGGCCCGGCCGGATAACTTGCCGGACAATATAGTTACCCAGTCTTCCAGGGGTACCTTGTGCAGGGCACATTGTCGCTCAAAATCAGCAAGGTACCCTTCAATCTCTCCTTCTGTCTCACTGAAGGCTTTAAATTCCGTAAACGGCACTTTCTTTCTTTCCCCCGGGTTTGCTGCAGCACCGCTTTGGCGTAGCAGGTTGGCCTCCACAGCGGCCATGACCTGGGTGATGATCTCTGCAGATGGGTTGGGACCATAATGGGCCAGCCTGATTCTTACCGCCCGGTCAAAGCTTGCCTCCTCGGGGGTTCTGTCAGCTGTGCTGGGTCCAATGGTTCCCTCTGCTGCTGGTACTCCATCCATTTCCAGCAATAACGCAATAATGTCCCTCTTCCTGAGGTTACTGGCCTGTCCGCCTCTTTGCTCTAATAGATCTTTTAGGGTAGCTCTTCTCAGGTTTTGGTATTGTAATTCCATTTAATCCTGGCTGTAGTGGTCTCTTTGGGCGCTGAGGATCATCCCGTCGCTTGCCACCAGTTGTTACGGTACCTCCAGTAGTAAATGCACAAACCGCCGTTAAGTGAATGCTCCCCGGTAGCAATAATGTGGTCTGGTAGCGTACACAGTATAACCATGCGAACTGTCAGCTAGGGAACACTCCAAACTCCCGAACGGTACCTGTACGGCTCTTTCCCTGCTTGAGCTCCAAATGCACGAATCGCCACTTACAGCCGAACGGCAATAGTTTCCAAGCGGCAAATAATCCCAATAAGCAGTCTCTAGTCGCCGGTAATAAAATCCCCCCAATAACGAGACCAAGCTCCGCTTTTAGGGTAAAACACAAAATGAGTTTACTGTGGGCTACCTGCCCGTATTTATGCAGGTCTCCCACTTAGTGGACACTCCCCTAGGGGACCAAATGGGAGACTGGAATAACAGAAGGACATGGGGACATTTCAGACTTACATCCCCACAATATTCCCAACATGCATCACAGTTTCCTCCCCTCTGCTTGGGAGATAATTGGGAAGTAATTCAATTATCTCCCTGAGCAGAGGCACATCGCCATTTTAATTCAAAGTTATAAAACACATTAAAATCTCTAACTTTATAACTGCCGAACATATTGCATTCGTATAACACATCCCCAGATAGCCTGGATCTCAGTGCATATTATTGGCGAATAGCGCTCAGATCCCATACGCATAGTTCAATCGCCATGGAGTCAAAGTCTGTTATAGCTCTTCGGTATGCGATTGACTCCATGGGACGGCTATCTGGGTTAAGTCCATTCGTGTTGTTAAATCTCCCGAACGGCCGGTATTCGTATGCTTCTGTCGATTGAGAAGGGGAGGTCGATGGCTTCAGCGGTGTTCGGTTGAAAAAGTGTCCGTTTTGAGTTCCATGAAATAATCATCGAACACCGCTGGGCTTTCGCATAGTTAAAATGGCCGCCGCCTCGTGGTCGACATATGAACGACGACCACCCTGTCTTCGGTTTTAATTGAGAAGTGTCTGTGGTTAACCTCAACATTCTGATTGGGATCAATAGGTTAATGTCAGGATCGGGTCAGGGATCCAACACGCAGAGTACAAAGAGTAGCAGATACGTATACCGGTCCTTAGAATGGCCGGACTTAACGTATAACTACGATAGAATGGTCAGAGACAAGCCGAGGTCGAGGGAACGAGAAGACAGGTAAGCGAGAGACAAGCCGGGTCAAGGATAACAGAAAGACAGGAGAGTAAATATCAAAGCCGGGTCGGAACCAAAAGACAAGAGAATAACAAAGCACTGTGTGACTAGGCGGACTAGAACCACGACAGGGCAATGAGTGAATGAGAGAGCCACTGTTAAGTATCCTGGCTAGGGAGAGAAGACACGCCTCCGGCGAGTCCTGATTCGTCTCCCGAGATTTGAGTGACAGGACGTTCCGGGTTGGCGTCATGACGTCTACCTCCGGTCCTCCTGTTATAAAAGGAAGTGACTCCCTCGCGGCCGGCGTTAGCAAGACCGAGTGAACCGCGAGGGGCCGAGGAGACATGCCGTCCGGATGGATAAACTTCTAAGTCTCTACCTCTCACAGAGGTAGAGGCTTCAGGTACCCTGACAGTACCCCCCCTCTCAGATACGCCCACCGGGCGGAAGGAGCCGGGGCGAGATGGAAAGCGGGAGTGAAATGCCCTGCGAAGGCGAGGAGCATGAACATCCTCTTGTGGTACCCAACTCCTCTCCTCAGGACCATATCCCTTCCAGTCAACTAAATATTGTACTCTCCCCCGGGAGACACGAGAATCAATAATGGAGTTAACCTCATACTCCTCCTGACCCTCCACCTGAACAGGGCGCGGAGGGGCGATTGTGGAGGAGAATCTGTTACAGATTAGAGGTTTCAGCAATGACACGTGAAAGGAGTTCGGGACGCGTAAAGTAGCTGGGAGAGCTAGACGATACGCCACTGGGTTAATTCGAGTCAAGATCCTGTAGGGACCAATATAACGAGGAGCGAATTTCATGGAAGGAACTTTAAGACGAATATTCCTAGTACTCAACCAAACTCTATCGCCTGGAACAAAATTCGGAGCCGCCCTTCTACGTTTGTCAGCATGTTTCTTAACCAGTACAGAATTGTGTAGAAGAATCTGTCGAGTCTGATCCCACAACTTCCTCAAATTGGCCACATGGACATCAACCGACGGCACTCCTTGGGAAGGAGAAACCGAGGGAAGAATAGAGGGATGAAAGCCATAGTTCATGAAGAAGGGGCTTGAATGCGTAGAGTCAAAAACGAGATTGTTGTGCGCAAACTCCGCCCAAGGAATCAAACCGACCCAATCGTCCTGGTGTTCGGAAACAAAACAACGTAAGTATTGCTCAATCTTCTGGTTGGTTCGTTCGGCAGCTCCGTTAGACTGAGGATGATAGGCGGACGAAAAATTCAATTTGATGCCTAATTGAGAACAGAACGACCTCCAGAAGCGTGAAACAAATTGGGAGCCTCTATCAGAAGTGATCTCCGAGGGAATCCCATGCAAGCGAAAAATCTCTTTAGCAAAGATTTCTGCCAATTCAGGAGAAGTCGGGAGTTTAGGCAACGGTACGAAATGTGCCATCTTGGTAAACCTATCGACTACGGTGAGGATAACAGTGTGCTTTTTAGAAACAGGCAAATCCACAATAAAGTCCATTGCCACACAGGACCAAGGTTTGCCAGGAATTTCCAGAGGCTGCAGAAGGCCACAAGGAAGCGAATGCGGTAGTTTAGTTTTAGTACAGACCACACAAACTCCGATAAAATCCTTAATATCCTTCCGTAACGAAGGCCACCAGAAATCCTTGGAGATCAAAGAATACGTCTTGCGAACACCCGGATGACCAGCCACCTTACTCTCGTGAAGACACTGTAAGAGGTCCAATTGGAGTTCAGGAAAGTCTGGAAGCCGGGGTCAGTCTAGGTGCCAGATGCTGCAAGCTCCTTATCTGATCAAGTAGCGGAGAATGGACTTTGAGAGTAGTGTTAGCGATAATGTTACACTTGGGTACTATAGAGGACAAAACCGGCTCAGATACGGCAGCAGGTTCATACTGGCGAGATAAGGCGTCGGCTTTAGAATTCTTAGAACCTGGCCTATATGTGAGTACGTAGTTGAAGTGAGTGAGAAATATGGACCAACGAGCCTGTCTAGATGATAGTCGTTTAGCCTCTCCAATATAGGATAAGTTTTTATGATCTGTCAAAATAGTAACAGGATGCAAAGTACCCTCCAATAAATGTCTCCACTCCTTCAAGGCCATTATAACCGCTAGTAGTTCCCTGTCACCAATGTCATATCTGCTTTCAGTACCTGACAATTTTTTGGAAAAGTATCCACAAGGATGTAATGGTTTATCTACACCCAACCTTTGGGACAGAACAGCACCTATACCTGTCTCAGAAGCGTCAACTTCGAGTAGGAAAGGTAGTGTAGTATCAGGGTGAACTAAAATTGGTGCGGAAGCAAACAGCTCCTTGAGTGTCTTAAAAGCCAGAAGTGCTTCAGTAGACCAATTCTTAGTCTCAGCCCCTTGTTTGGTCATATTGGTGATGGGAGCAATGATAGAGGAGTATCCCTTAATGAAACGTCTGTAGTAATTGGAGAAACCAATAAATCTCTGGATAGCCTTGAGACCCTTAGGTAAAGGCCAATCTAATATGGATTGGAGCTTCTCCGGGTCCATTTCAAACCCCTCCCCAGAAATCACATAACCAAGAAAGGTAGTTTGGGATTGGTCAAAGCTGCATTTCTCTAGTTTGCAGTATAAGCCATGCTGAAGGAGTTTGTGTAAAACCCTTCTGACTTGTCCGTGGTGAGTCTCAATATCCCTGGAATGTATAAGTATATCATCAAGGTATACAATCACACAGTCATCTTGAAACTCCCTAAGAACCTCATTAATAAGGTCCTGAAATACCGCCGGGGCATTGCAGAGACCAAAAGGCATTACAGTATACTCATAGTGCCCATATCGAGTATTGAATGCAGTTTTCCACTCGTCACCGTCGTGAATTCTCACCAAATTATAAGCACCTCTAAGGTCTAACTTAGTGAAAACTTTAGAACTTTTTAATCGATCAAAAAGCTCGGTGATCAAGGGAATCGGATATACGTTTCTGATGGTTATCTTGTTAAGACCTCGGTAGTCAATGCAGGGTCTTAAAGAACCATCCTTCTTTTTAACAAAAAAAAATCCAGCCCCAGCAGGAGAGGAGGATCTTCTAATGAACCCCTTGTCTAGGTTTTCACGAATATACTCCTCTAGAACTAAGTTTTCATTCGTAGACAAAGGGTATACATGACCCCTGGGGGGCATGGTACCAGAAAGTAAATTAATTTTGCAATCAAAAGGCCTATGTGGTGGTAAGGTATCAGCCTTTCCTTTGTCAAATACTGCCTTTAAATCTTGATACAAGGACGGTATCTGTACTTTGGTAGAGTCGGTAGCGTTATTAAGTGAGTTGACACTACAAAGAGGTGACACTTTCTTTAAACAATTCTCTTGACAATCCTGACCCCACGAAACTATTTCCCCTGATCTCCAATCTATAACGGGGTTATGTCTCTTAAGCCAGGAGTATCCCAGGACTATGGGAACAGAAGGAGATGAAATGAGTAGTAGGGATATTTCCTCCTTGTGTAGAATACCAGTAGTTAAGTAAAGAGGTGTGGTCTCCCGGAAAATCACAGGCTCAACTAAAGGTCTACCATCAATGGCTTCAACAGCCAAGGGTGTCTTCCTTAACTGGGATGGGATAGTGTGTTTGGTGAGAAACTCTTGGTCGATAAAACTCTCAGCAGCGCCGGAGTCTATCAATGCCATAGTCTCTAAAGTTCCCTTCTCCCAAGTTAGAGAGACCGGTAATAGGAGTCTATGTTCTTTGTAGTTATGAGTAGAGGACAAAATCGAAACACCCAAGGTCTGTCCTCTAGAGAAACTTAGGTGCGAGCGTTTCCCGGACGACTGGGACAGCTCAAACGTACATGACCTCTGGCCCCACAATACATACACAGTCCCTCCCTTCTCCTGTACTGTCTCTCCTCCTCTGATAGACGAGTAAGACTTAACTGCATAGGTTCTGAAACCTGTGGATTTTTGGTTTCAGAAATTTGAAATGATGGTGCTAGTCTAAAGGAAGATTTACTGGTTCTATCTCGAGTATTTTGTCTCTCCCTTAGACGTTCGTCAATACGAGAGATAAAGGAAATTAAGTCCTCCAGATTCTCGGGAAGCTCTCTTGTCGCTACCTCATCAAGTATTACATCAGATAATCCATTTAAGAATACATCTATATAGGCCTGTTCATTCCATTTTACCTCTGCCGCCAAAGACCTGAACTCTAGTGCGTAATCCACAAGTGTTTGGTTGTCTTGTCTAAGGCGCAACAGTAATCTGGCTGCATTGACCCTCCTGCCAGGGGGATCAAAAGTTCTTTTAAAAGCAGCTACAAAGGCATTATAGTTATAGACTAATGGATTATCATTCTCCCACAACGGATTAGCCCATCTCAGAGCTTTCTCAATGAGTAAGGTAATAATAAATCCCACTTTTGCCCTATCAGTAGGGTATGAACGAGGCTGTAGTTCGAAATGAATACTAATCTGGTTCAAAAAGCCACGACACCTTTCAGGGGAACCAGCATAACGTACAGGTGGGGTAACTCGGGAAGAAGCACCTACAGTAACTACCTCTAGCCCTGAACCCACAGAAGAAGCAGACATATTACGCATCTCTTCAGGTGGATTAATAGGACGAGACAGCAGCGCCTGTAGTGCTAGAGCCATCTGATCCATCCTATGATCCATGGCGTCAAACCTAGGATCAGGAGAACCAAGCTGACAATTTGTACCTGCAGGATCCATGGCCCTGTCGTAATGTCAGGATCGGGTCAGGGATCCAACACGCAGAGTACAAAGAGTAGCAGATACGTATACCGGTCCTTAGAATGGCCGGACTTAACGTATAACTACGATAGAATGGTCAGAGACAAGCCGAGGTCGAGGGAACGAGAAGACAGGTAAGCGAGAGACAAGCCGGGTCAAGGATAACAGAAAGACAGGAGAGTAAATATCAAAGCCGGGTCGGAACCAAAAGACAAGAGAATAACAAAGCACTGTGTGACTAGGCGGACTAGAACCACGACAGGGTAATGAGTGAATGAGAGAGCCACTGTTAAGTATCCTGGCTAGGGAGAGAAGACACGCCTCCGGCGAGTCCTGATTCGTCTCCCGAGATTTGAGTGACAGGACGTTCCGGGTTGGCGTCATGACGTCTACCTCCGGTCCTCCTGTTATAAAAGGAAGTGACTCCCTCGCGGCCGGCGTTAGCAAGACCGAGTGAACCGCGAGGGGCCGAGGAGACATGCCGTCCGGATGGATAAACTTCTAAGTCTCTACCTCTCACAGAGGTAGAGGCTTCAGGTACCCTGACAGTTAACCAGCAGCACACTTCTCTTCTGGGTGGCCGTCCGTTCGGTAGTTTCGGTCGACAAACAAATACATTCCCTTAATCAAGGCATACGAATGGGGGATTTCATGCAAACGGCAAAACAGACGAACACAGTATTTTTAGTCCATACGGATGGGTCTGTCACAGATGACCGGATCACAATCTATCATTAGAGATAACCCTGCCCTCTTATATGACAACAACATGACAACAATGACATGATCGGTTCGATAAAGAATGGACCAATACCTTATGTCAAGATATCAATCTGGAGAGATCACTATCACTCGATTGATCAATACATTAAGGGAATCATTTTTATCTATTTGATTTTAACAGTCAGGAGGACTTGATAAGTCACTGATAACACAGTTTAACTAATTATCCAAAAATTCAAAAATTAGCAAATGGTTTACACATGAGCAAAACAAACACTACAAACAACTCAACTGCAAAACAACATCGCCAGACAAATCCAAATGGTTCAGTGTTGGTCGAGTAAAGCAACTAAGGTACAAATAGTCATTATAAGACTAGTAGTGTAGCAACATTTAAAACAGAAAAAAAACCTGGACGCTATTGCTATAAGGTATGATTTGCACATGCTTAATCTTAATCTATAATAACCTATAGAGGGGACCAAGTAGGCGGATTGTGTGATTAGCAATGGCGACGGACATTAAGGCTGGTTTCACAGCTTGGCAGTGTTAAAGGCAGAAAAGGGTTGTGACATTTTTGATTGTGAGTAAGCTGAAAACACGCATGTGATTCTGACTTTACTTCTGAAAATGGAATTGATTGAATATCCACAATATCCTTCCATGGGTGTCCCTCGTCTCCAGACTCGATTTTTCTTAGTTTGATAGCTATGATTTCCTCATGACCGAACAGACAATGTGATCTGCTGCCTGACTCCATGCAGAATAGGGTGACTGTGTGATAATTCAAGTATTCTATTAATTATTATTGTTAACTTGTGTAAAGACTTTAATCAAAAGGCACAGAGTGTTTTATATACATGATCTAATTATAATGAAATACACAATGTCATTATATCAATAGCAATGATCATAAGTGCCATTGATTATAACTTTGACTCATTTAGTAACACCCCAAGCAGCCACACTACAGCCCATTGTGGTGGTTATGGTGCCTGGCACAGTGCCACGGTAAGAAGCCATTTTAAGCAGGGCACACAGCTCCTGCCTTGTACTCCTCCTTCGGTCACTTCTCATATGGCCTCAATTTTATATCGCTGGATACGCTTTTAAAATGATTTAATATATTTGGAAAAATGTTTATAAGTATTTAATGATATGAATTAATGGATTAAACCTAACAAAATATAATAAATATATAATATCAAAACATATCAAAATATTAAATCATTTCAAAAGTGAATCCAAAAATATTAAATCAAGGCTTTGATTTGTGAATAAAATCAACATTTGGTTTCTGTCTCCAAATCATCTTTCTTTCTATCAAATCATATTTTATTTCCCCTGGTGATAGGACATGATATTCAGCCGACATCATTGGGAAGAACTCTTGTCCATCATGGCAAACTAAGCCATTGGCTATATGGTATCAAGACATTGGCAGCAGATCATTCAAGTCCTGGAAGTTGCGAGGTTGTGCCTCCATGGATCGGGTTTGTTGTTCCAGCACATCCCACAGATGTTCAATCAAATTGAGATCTGGGGAATTGTAAGGCCAAGGCAACAATTTGAACACTTTGTCATGTTCCTCAAACCATTCCTGAACATTTTTTTGCAGTGGGACAGGGTGCATTATTCTGCTGAAAGAGAGCACTGCCATCAGGGAACACCATTGCTGTGAAGAGATGTATGCAGGGCTGGCACTACCGCTAGGAAAATGGGGCAGCCTTCTAGGGTGCACACAATCTCTGGGTGACTGGAAGGAGGTTAGTGCTCTGCACAATGCTCCCCCCT
Source organism: Pelobates fuscus (assembly GCF_036172605.1). Taxonomy (NCBI): domain Eukaryota; kingdom Metazoa; phylum Chordata; class Amphibia; order Anura; family Pelobatidae; genus Pelobates; species Pelobates fuscus. The sequence continues at coordinate 11,468,783 of NC_086322.1, read as the reverse complement.
CCTGCTGGTCACTGCATACAGCATGGCCAAGGGGACCTCAACAGATTTTCTGTATCCTTTACCCAGTCTGAAAGGAAGCAGCTTACTGTCAGACTGGATAGACAAGATCTTCTACTGCAGTCTGATCTTCCACACTACATGAAAGTAAACAGATGGTGGGGAAGAGACCACAAAGGGACAAACAGACACACAAAAGGCCTGGGGAGGGCAGAGACACACAGAGGGTCTGGGAGGACAAAGAGACACAAAGAGGGACTGGTATAGACAAGAATATACAAAAGGGGGCTAGGGAGAAGGAAACACAAGAAGGGGCTGGGAGAGAAGGATACACACAAAGGATCCGGACACACACAGGACTTGGTGAGAGCAACACAAAGGGGCTGGGGAGAAAGAGACACAAAAAGTGGCTGGGGGAGAAAAGGACAAACAAAAGGTCTGGGGGAGGAAGAGACACACAGAGGAGCCTGGGGGGTAAAGAGACACACAAAGTTGGCAAGTTTTTTTTTGAGAGAGGTTGTGCAAGTAGCTGGTCTTGCAAAATAGTCTAGCACCGGATGTGGGTGCACAGTCTGCAATAATTTCTACATAGGTGATATGTGTTAAAGAACATCCACATGAATGCCAGGAACCAACGTTTCCCAGCAGAACACACTCTGCTGGCCTGCCATCTTCCCATAGTGCTTCCTTCTGCCATTTTTTCCCTGGGTAAATGATGCACATGCACCCTGCCATCCACCTAATCTTAAAGCAAACGTGATTCACCAGACCAGGCAAGACAGAGCTCACCAAGGGCACTCTGACCAGGCTGCGGCTAAGTAACCCCATACACAGCAAACTGTGATGCACTGTGTGTTCTCACACCTATCTATCATGAAAAGTATTAACTTTTTTTTAGCAATTTGAGCTGCAGTAGCTCTTCTGTGTGATTGGACCAGACCTGCTAGCTTGGACAGTACATCATTTCCCACGTACTAGGCTGTGGGCACCCATGAAGCCTTCCTTGCACCAATTGTGGTAGGTAGTACGCACTGCATACCAGGAACACTTGCTGTTTTGGAGATGCTCTGACCCAGTCATCAGGCCATCACTATTTGGCACTAATCAAAGTCACTCAGATCTTTTCATTTGCCTGCTTCCAACACATGAAATTCAAATAAATGGAGTAGCCGTTGGTAATGAAGAACTCAATGTTTCACATGACGAGTCACTCTAAGCACCATCATTGTACGGGTGAATCATTGTATGGGTTACAGATTACTCTGCTCTGTGTCTCCCTGTGAGCAACTGGTCTCCCAGCAACTTGTAAAAACCTTACGGACTGGCTCCTGGATAGCGATGTCAGAGGAGAAATGTTACCTTGTTTTACCATACAGCTTCGTACCAGTTTATCTAGCAGTTCCAGCCTATACAGTGAGTGTAACACTGGGTGTGCACATCCCATAACCTCTGATACACAGGAGTCTATGGGATAAACAAATAGACATCTAATGATTCCCAGTCTGAGAGGAGACTTGCAGCTACATCTCCTACTTATACAAGTGCTGCTTTAATTCTAATAAATTATAAAGGGAAGGATTGTTTTTACGTGTTTGTTTCATTTGTGCATTTCTAATATATATTTATTGTATCTGTTTCACCAATGGCATTTTCATTGTATGCCTTATATTATTTTTCTTCCTAATTTTTTGTTCTGCTCCAACTTATGCTTTCAGTCCCTCTTCTCCTTTTCTTCCATCTCATCCATCTTCTCTTTGTGCTCTCTGTCCCGTACCTTCTCACCGTCCAGTCTGCTCTCTGTAATCTCTCCGGTTCCATCTAGCTTTTTTCTTCTCTCCTGTTTGTAACATCTTGCCTTCTCCTCTCCTCCTTCTCTAGCTCACCTTCTCCTCTTCTATTCGATGATCTTCCTCCTGTGATTCGTTATTTCTCCAGCCATCTACTATGTCTGGTGTGTAGACAAAATCCAGAGTTAACCAAATGGTTTCCTGTGCAATAACGATGTTAGAAAAGGTAAAACCGACTCACATGAATCACAGTGGTTTAATGTAAAACATGCGGCAGGAAGACATCACTTTAAATTATTATTATTATCGAGCACCAATAGTAAATGTAAATCTCTTAATATTGAACAGAAAACTGGCATCTTTGCTTTTAAATTACAGAAAACAAAAGATTGCAATATAGCCCTTGTGTGTTTTATTTTGTAATATATATATATACCCCCTTTTTGTTTTTAGATTTCCTGACTTACTCTTGCTCTATGGGGGCAGCCATCTTTAGATTTCTTTGGTCAGAACCACCTCTTATCTGCTAGGATCATGCTGAATTTGAAGGTGTAAAACTGCTCTAGAGTAGATTTGAAGAGGTCTTGTGGTTGCTCATGATTTTTGGATGCATAAGCCCACACTCATTCTTTATTAACTTTATAATTTTTGATCAGATAAGTGGTACTTCTAAGGATTACAAAAGGCCGCCCCCATTCTGTAAGGCTAAGCCAGGAGAAGGATTGAAAAAAAGATTTACCTCTATGCATGTATTACAAAATAATATACAGAGGTCATAATACAAGAATTATTTTCTTTTACATAACAGTAAAATAGGTTTTGTTACAGTTGCCCCAGGCTAGCTGAGGGTTGGACCGTAGAAAGGATGCTCCTAGCGCTCACCAAGGAGCATCAACACAGCACCAGACACCATAAGCACTGCAGACCCAACGAACCGCTGCTGCTTTGTTGGGGTCTCGCCGTCTCCTACCCACCCTGGACCTACGACAAGGCTCCAGGTTCCAGTGGGTGAACCTCTCTTCCTTCCAGAGAGTGAAGCAGGAACAGGAACAAGCTATTACAAGAGCTCAGTGAAGCTAAGGGAGTATGAAGAGCATAGCAATCCCTGTAGTGATTATAGCTGTCCCCTCCAAACACGAAACATATCCAAAAATCACCCAGATCAGAACAGGGGTTCAAACGTTTTATGGAAGTCACATTTGTCTGACCGCAAGCATGGCTTTCATGCCCAAAACAGTTCCACAGATTTAGGCTGTGCGGCCGGTCTATCTTCTCCTCTAGCCTGGAGATAAATGGCTTAAGTGGCTGTGGTAACCTAATTATCTCCAGTAACAGGAAATATCTCTAAGTCAAAAACTGTTACAAAAACCACATAAAAAATACATAACTCTTATAATACAATGTTTACCTATATGTCCAAGATATACCCATATAGCTTGGATCTGAGCGCTCAATATGTCCGAAAAGTGCTCAGATCTCACGAATACAGTTGGATCGCCATGGGGTTAAAAATTAGCAAGGGCTGATGGGAGATTGAGGAGGGACAAAGCAGCCAGTTTCAACTGGTCTGGCAGTGGCCCTGGGAGAACGCTCTGCTGGAAAAACAATAGGACAGGAAAAAAGGGGAGGGAAAGAGGCACAATTTCCCATGGATTTAAAGGGGCAGAAAAAGTGTTTTAAAATCCAATAAGCTCAAATAGACTTTTTAAATGGCAATACACCCCAGGGGCCATAGTCACAGGGCAAGAGGCTGGCAAGCCGGCCTCTCCAAAAGTCAGTGTCAAAGTGTAGTTCGTCACAGGTTTCTATCAAATTACTTTAGATTCATGTTCAACCTCACACTAAGGAACACCAACATCCGTTCTCAAGATCTCTAAATCATGATCTCACACTGTATAGTGAAGGGACCGGCGTAGAAAGGATCGAGGTTACTTTGTCTATGATGGTTCATACAGTATTGTTCCAGCAGGCAATGTTCTAAACCTCTGAAAACTCTAGTAATGCAACATTTTCCAATCTTGTTCTTGTGAGATAAAAGATCTCCACTGTTCCTTTTCATGATGACATGGTTCATTTTACCACAAACCCCATAGAAGGGAAGGTGAGAAGATCAAAGGTGGACATTCTAATAAGGAGTTTTCTTTCTACTGTTGGCATTCGATGGGAGTCAAACACTTTGTCTGAGAGGCTGAGCTGATTCCACCCTGAGATCATTGTTTTACCTTCATGTCAGGCTCACAGCTGTTTAACTGGATAGTTTAACCAGTACACCGCTAGACACATTAGAAAAACTAGAGATTTAAACTTTAATCATTTACAGAAACATCAGCAGACTACTGCACTAAATCTCTCGTCTTTGTTCTTTTTCCACTGAATAGACGTTGTCAGCCTAATGCCACAAATGAGTGAGGTTTCCTCAATTTAGTACAAAGGACCTTTAGAAATTTCATACATTAAATTCACCATGGAACATCTTCGCCACATGCTTAATGCTAACTGATAACCAAAAGCAAGACAGGATGGAACCCCAGAGACATTTGATCTTTGAAAAGGAATGAAATAATCATTGCCTAAGCGTTGACATTTAAAGGCAAATTATTGTAGGGTTTGTAACAGATGTATCGTAAGCTGAGTAATCGTGATGGTAGAACATAGGATGTTATGGTTTAACAACACGCAGCAAGAGGTACAGACACAAGAAGACTGACATAGACAAGGAAGCTTTCTCAATTGGAATTTAATTGCACCGTGAAGTTCACTTTTCTCTGATTTTAAAGATTTCAAGTTAAAGAGGAACTTGGGAATTTTACAAACATTTACAATGAAGATAATATGTACTGCAGGTTGTCTGGGTTCTAGCAACAGTCAGAGGAAAATAAAATGATTTTTTTTTTTTTTTGCATTTGTTTTCCTATTGAACCAAAATGTCCAATAAAATATAATGCTGCTATTCACCAGATATTCATGCACAAGCAACAAAACAAATACATAAAATGGTAAAACAAATGGAACAAATAACCAGGTCTGTCTGACAAAGGATCAGTTTGGGCAGTTTACAGATCAACTTGGTGTGAGAAGTGGGATATTTAGCATTGTCGAGTACAGCATTCCACTAATGTCAGCCTGGAGATTCAGAGGAGGGCACAGCTAGCGGACATATGCATATATGATCACCTGACTGTCTCAGTCCGGAGTTAGCTGAGGAGAGCCCAGGTTAAAGGGACACTATAGTCACCAGCACCACTACAGCTTAATGTAGTGGTTGTGGTGTCTCTATCCTGTCCCTGTGGTGTTAGCACTGTAAACACTACCATTTCACCATGCAGCACTGGCATTCAGAGACTCCCCACTCCATTGATTCAATGCATCTATATGAGGAGATGCTGATTGCTGCAGTGCAGAATTTTATGGGAAAACATTGGATTGACTGAGATAATAAAGATCGATGATTTCAGCCATGGAGGCAGAGCCAGTTGGGGCCAGCCATGGTAAGTGGTGAGACCACCACATCGAGACCGGTGTGGGAGGAAACGAGTAAAGTCACCATTTTATTGCACAGAGAGAGGGTGTCAGTCACCTAAACAGCTACTTCAGCACTCAAGCGCTAAGAATTCATGTATGTGTTCCTGACACTATAGTGTTCCTTTAAAAAGTTCATCAAGCTGTTTAACGGTTGATAGATGGAGAAACACCTACAATTAACTAGTAACTTAACAGCAGGGGCAACCTGTAGGTCGACTCAATATAAATAATCTCTTTACCCTGAGGACACAAGGTTTTTGGCCTTCTAACAGTCCCACATTGCGTTTAGCCAATCTGACACCTAATGAGCCGTGTAGTGGATGTTCTGGAGCTGGGCTCAGAGAGATCGAAACTGAGTCCAAGGAAGCCAGATTCTGAGAAATGCCCTGTGTTATGTATAGTGTCTGTTTGTCTGCCAGTTTGTGCATGTCTGACAATCCATACTTTAGCACTGAGCAGCCAACACATTTTACAACCAAGCCAGTGATTGCGGTCAAGCGGAGGACAGTGCGTTTTGTTTTTTTCTTTCCTTCCAGGCTGAGCTGATTGATGTTTATTTTGTCTCCCCGGCCAGCATTTCTCCCTCTTTATTGCGGTGATATCTTTATTGTGTTCCCATTGAGATTTATTAATTGGAATGTCATGAAAGCAGCACGGTTTCTAAACCTTACAAACATTGATTTGATGAAAAGCATCAGAAGATTGTCATTGTTTTGATATTTTTTTATAGAGTACCAACAGATACTGAAGTTCTGTACAATATAACAGTAAATCAAGTTTAACAGACACTGTATAACTTTTAGAATGAGACTCACATACTGACACAGAAAAGGGTATTAGACTTCCAATATAACATTATGATATTCCTCTCCTGGAACTCTCATCCAAAAAACCCACACTAAGCCCTCAGTGAATAATCCTAGCAACCTACTTTTCTACCATACCCTTACCTTTTGTGTCACTATACCCCACTCCCTATAACATGTAAACTCACTGAGCTGGGCCCTCAATCCCTCTGTTACTGTGTCACTATACCCCACTCCCTCTAGCATGTAAACTCACTGAGCAGGGCCCTCAATCCCTCTGTTACTGTGTCACTATACCCCACTCCCTCTAGCATGTAAACTCACTGAGCAGGCCCTCAATCCCTCTGTTACTGTCACTATACCCCACTCCCTCTAACATGTAAACTCACTGAGCTGGGCCCTCAATCCCTCTGTTACTGTGTCATTATACCCCACTCCCTCTAACATGTAAACTCACTGAGCAGGCCCTCAACCCCTCTGTTACTGTGTCACTATACCCCACTCCCTCTAACATGTAAACTCACTGAGCTGGGCCCTCAATCCCTCTGTTACTGTGTCACGATACCCCACTCCCTCTAGCATGTAAACTCACTGAGCAGGGCCCTCAATCCCTCTGTTACTGTGTCACTATACCCCACTCCCTCTAACGTGTAAACTCACTGAGCAGGCCCTCAATCCCTCTGTTACTGTGTCACTATACCCCACTCCCTCTAGCATGTAAACTCACTGAGCAGGGCCCTCAATCCCTCTGTTACTGTGTCACTATACCCCACTCCCTCTAGCATGTAAACTCACTGAGCAGGGCCCTCAATCCCTCTGTTACTGTGTCACTATACTCACTCCCTCTAACATGTAAACTCACTGAGCAGGGCCCTCAATCCCTCTGTTACTGTGTCACTATACCCCACTCCCTCTAGCATGTAAGCTCACTGAGCAGGGCCCTCAATCCCTCTGTTACTGTGTCACTATACCCCACTGCCTCTAACATGTAAACTCACTGAGCAGGGCCCTCAATCCCCCTGTTACTTTGTCATTATACCCCACTCCCTCTAACATGTAAACTCACTGAGCAGGGCCCTCAATCCCTCTGTTACTTTGTCATTATACCCCACTCCCTCTAACATGTAAACTCACTGAGCAGGGCCCTCAATCTCTATGTTACTGTATCACTTTACCCCACTCCCTCTAGCATGTAAGCTCATTGAGCAGGGCTCTCAATCCCTCTGTTACTGTATCACTTTACCCCACTCCCTCTAGCATGTAAGCTCACTGAGCAGGGCTCTCAATCCCTCTGTTACTGTGTCACTTTACCCCACTCCCTCTAGCATGTAAGCTCATTGAGCAGGGCTCTCAATCCCTCTGTTACTGTCACTTTACCCCACTCCCTCTAGCATGTAAGCTCATTGAGCAGGGCCGCGGGGCCCTCAATCCCTCTGTTACTGTGCGTCCAACTTGTCTGGTTACAAATACGTGTCTGTTAGTTCACCCATTTTACAGCGCTGCAGAATTTGTTGGCGCTTTATAAATAATAATAATAGTAGTAAAAGAAAGATATATTTTAGGCCAGCTGTTAAACAGCCTAATCTGTCATAACAAGCCTATAGCATTTAAAGAGTTAACACAAAGGTAAGATTCATCATTTTACGGCAATACCGAATATACTAAAATTCCCATCATGGGGGGGGGGGGGGGGAGGCGGAGCCAAGCAGTCGAGCAAGCAAGATGAGGACAAGCTGAGCTCCTGAGATTTTTTTATGGAATTAGGGTAATAAACCCTGGATTTGGTACCTTTACCTTGTATAATCATCTCAGCGGCTCCTCTAATGGACTCTGTGTGCTCTCGATTAATCGGATTTGCAGGCTCTAACACTCTAACACTGTTTTTTATGATTGCAGCTTAGTGGTTGATACGGGGTGGGTTCTGCAAGTCCCCCACTTTTGGACTGGTGGCGGTTTTCCTTGTCCTCTACAGCACTAACTCGCGACTGACTCTACAATAAATTTACCCTGTGATGGGTCGTAGGGACTTGAACATCGTGAACCCTTCAGTTCTCAAAATGGCGGCTGATGGCACGGAGAAGGCTCTTGGAGACAATGCAACAAAGGCTCAGCCTCTTAGTGGCTTTTTGGCATGCTTTGACCAGCTGTGTGAACAGTTTTGTCTTTGATTTGCAAGCTAGACAGAGCATTGACCCCAGAAGGCAGAGATCAAGGTCGCAGCCTTACTCACCACAAAAGTGCAACTCGGCAGCTGTTTCTTCCACAGGTAGGTGGAGGCCTACTAGAACTCGGAGATGTAGGTCTAGGAACTTTTCACATCTGGAAGTTGCATGTGGCCTCATGTTTACCTATGGAGCCTGAGAAATGGTGGTCACTCCCATAAGGCTGACCCGCGGCACTACGGTGATACATACCAGATACTGCTGAAGCTAATGGGATTGACGCCACAGCTGCAATTACCCTGTAGCAGCAACCCTGGGGCTATATTACAAGCCTCTAGAATAGGTATAGGCTAAACATCATGGGCAGCTTTGGGGTCTTACCCCACTCCTCTTTAATAGCAGGAACAGGCCACATGACCCATAGCCAGCATTACTTTAATTTTCTCATGTCATTATACTTTTATAATTGATTTTCTTTAGCAGTTTAGTCCATGTACACAGGGCACTTGCCCTACAGTATGTGTGCCTTATTGATTGACCTTCATAATGCTGTAGATTGATATCAGCTAGTACCAGTCACGCATAGTCTTTTGTTACCTTCACTGTTATCTAGCCTATTCAAACTCACTCAGCCTACTATTCAGAGCATACTGTCGATAATAGCAAGGCGGAGCCTTGTGGTGGACATGGCTGGTTGACTCTTGAGGCACTCATTGAGTCACACTGGTCAGTCCCGGAAGGTGTAGACAAACTGTTATGCTTACTAAAAGCCGTTAGAGGTAGAACACCCAAAATTCTATCTATCACAACAGCTATGATCAAATTGTGGGATAAATTTAGGGACACATTTTACACATGATCCTCGGTCTCGCTAGCTACCCCTATTGGCTGTTTCAGGTACCTAACCCCCACATTTGACAGTAGAGGATGGGAGGGCAGGGGAATAACTAGCCTTCACCAGTTGTGTCTGGAAGAACATCTGGCTTCATTCCCACAATGGGAATATTGCATATTTGGTGGGAGTGTGTGGTTATGAAACCTTACTGGAACATAGTAGCTGAGGTGATTTCTGGGGTGTTGGACACACCAGTTCCTGGCACAGGCCGAGTTCTTCCTGCTATTTATGTTCCCAGGAATACCCACAAAAGGCCAGAGGATGCTCATATTCCAAGTATTAATAGCGGCAAATCTACTGATTGCTAGTGGATGGAAATCCCAGTCAGCACCAACGAGAGGTGACGTGATACATCAGGTATCCTTAAACAGCAGGTACGAAAAGATGGCCTATCTGAGCTGAAACAGGCACCACATATACATAGAAGCATGGGGTCAATGGGAAGTGAAGTTTGAACAACTTCAGTGAACGTGGGTGATGTACACAGCTATAGGTTTTGTTGTCAAAGACATTTTTATAATAAAAAATTAAATATATAAACCTCTAAATATATATGATTCTCCCCTGCCGCCAAGCCAAAGGAGTTAAGCCAGGCTTGTCCCAGGACAATTAGCTCAGTATTCTGGAACCACACCTCAAGTTATCAATAAGTCTTTTGGTGCCCAGAGAGAGCAAGCTACACCTGCCAAACATCAGCTGATAGAAGTGCATGTGTGAGCGAGCAGGGGGGCCAGCTGAGCTGTTATTAGGTTTACCCACCCTCTCTTCTCCTCATCCCTTTATCTTTATTCCTACTTTGCTATCTTTTCACTCTTTTCTTCTTCTCACATCTCTCATCCTCTCATCCCCAGAGGAGTTATCACAAAACTAGATTTGTAGGCGTTTCTTAAGACTAACAGGAGAAATGAAATATTGGACAAGAAGTCAGCTAGTGACAGGAATACAGTGTAACCTTGAGTAGTATTCGTTGTGAATGTTCAATACAAACGATGTGAGATGTTGGTTACACAGGTGTGTCTCTGCGGTGTAATGATTTGTTATGTAAACCCTATAGCGGAAACACGGAGCGGGGAATGTCCACCGAGTGTCAAGACAATGCCGCTGTCTATGTACTGTATGCTATGCTTGTTCCAAATTCATATCTAATAACAAAAAAATAAAGAATCAAAAAGAAATTGTATGTTTATTGGAATTTTCTCCAGTTAAACCAGCCAGTAAATAATGAGAACATTTCTGTTAATTAGACTTGTGCTTGGCAAAAAAAAAAAAAGTAGTTTGTCTAAATTAATTTGTCAAAAAATAAATACATTTGTTCAGGTGAACCAAGTTTTGTCAAAGTGGCGTTCTGGTTCCAACGTAAGTAATTCCTGCTGGAGTATAGACCCATCTCGTTCCTGCATGGTAGTAATGAAGGAGGAGCTGGATAAAGCTATCAGTCAGTCAGTGTAATTCATCACAGATGTATGGACTGCTCCTACTGGCTTTGATGGCACACTGGTGGCAGCCCACTGTGCCTGAGCAGGGTAGTGGCAGTGGAGGAGTCCTAACTTTGCCAGCAACACAGTCTGGGAGTGGATTTGTAGGGTAGGAGGGCTATCAATCTATCTTGCTATATATTGAAATATTGGTAAACAAATACTTAGTGTAAACCAAGGACCTGTATCATCTACAATGTCTTGTGTGTGCAAAGAATCAACCATGCAATATTTTAGGATAATATATATTCACTATTATTTGTAATTTGTTAGTCTGATTTTGACGGACCGTCCGTCAATCGAAGCTCCTAGCGCTTACCAAGGACCATCAGCACCGGACAGCATAGCCACCGCAGACTCCACGAGCTTGGTTGGGGTCTCGCCGTCTCCTTCCCACCCTGGTCCAACCTCTGGGTCAAGGACCGTGGGGGAAGGACCTCTCCTCTAGGAGAGTATAGCTGTGGGAAGGACCTTTCCTCCAGGAGAGTATAACTGTATAGCTGAAGAGAGCTCTTACAAGAGCTAGCAGTGCTATAGCAGTTAAAGCTGTTCCCTACAACACGAGACAAGGCTGTGAGTTGAGGGTAAGAAGGTCTGGTTTATTGAGCACAAAGGCATTTCTTTTATACACATTTTCAGGCCAGAGGCAAACCCCCTGGACAAGATGGAACACAGGGACAAAAGGGGCACAAACCAATAGGAACAATAATTATCACGGTAACAATCCCACATACAGTCTGCAAGCCGTCCCTTCTGCCTGTGATATAATTAAGCTAGCTAATGGAATAACTTAATTATCCACAGGCAGAAAATATAAATTTTTACACAAAGTTCATAAACACCCCAAAACTCAAACATAAATTATACATCCCTGGAAAGCTCTGATCTGGGCGAACAACATATCCAAAAATCACCCAGATCACAGCAGGGGTTCAAAAGTTCCATGGAAGTCTCTTTTGAAGGACTGCAAGCATGGCTTTCATGCCCAAAACAGTTCCAGAGATTTTGGCTGTGCGGCCGGTCTATATTCAATAGTTAAGTTCCGCAAATAGCCAAAGTTAAAGTAGCGTTCGAATCGTCGAACACCATTCCACTCCCGTCGAAGTGTTGAAGTTCTGGAGAAGGTAAAGTTCAGCGGGGTTCGTGCCGCCGCGTGTCCGATTTGAGTTGTATTTTGAAGTACCACTTCAAAAGTGCAGATCCTTTCCAATAGACTTTAAAGGGGCAGAAACGGTGTTTTAGAATCCAATATGCCAAATAGTGTTTTTAAAGGGCAATCCATCCCAGGGGCCATAGTCACAGGGCAAGAGGCTGGCAAGCAGGCCTCTCCAAAACCCAATGGCGAAGTGCAATTCATCACACTGGTCTATCATCATTTACTTTTTATAGGCATGCACATTTATAAATAGGCCTGAGCTTAGTATTATGATCAGGATCTGGCACAATGAGTCTATGTTGAGACATATTGAAGAACCTAATTTGACCTCAAATTCATCTGCCCCTGAGGGAGCGATGCTGCCCACCCCCACACTAGATATTAGCAGCATGCACAGCTCCCATAATAACATAATACAATGTCATCAATAAGTGCTCCAATGATAACATAATATGATGTCATCAGTAAGTGCTCACATGATAACATAATATGATGTCATCAATAAGTGCTCCCAAGATTACATAATACGATGTCATCAGTAAGTGCTCACATGATAACATAATATGATGTCATCAATAAGTGCTCACATGATAACTAGTGATGTACCGAACTGTCCACCGGCGAACTTAGCGTGTTCGCGTTCGCCGCGGCGGGCGGACACATGCGCAGTTCGATCTGCCCCCTATTCGTCATCATTGGGCAAACTTTGACCCTGTGCCTCTCGGTCAGCAGACACATTCCAGCCAATCAGCAGCACTCCCTCCCTTCCACACCCTCCAACCTCCCTCCCAGCATCCATTTTCGATTCATTCTGAAGCTGCATGCTTAGTGAGAGGAGGGAAAGTTTAGCTGCTGCTGATTAGATAGGGAAATTGATAGCTAGGCCAGGGTATTCAGTGTCCACTACAATCCTGAAGGACTCATCTGATCTCTGCTGTAAGGACAGCACCCCAAAAAGCCCTTTTTAGGGCTATAACATCAGGCGGCTTTTTTTTTTTTTTTTTTCCTGTGTAATGTAATTGCAGGTGCCTGCCTGCCAGCTTCTGTGTGAGGTTCACATTGGATACTGTGCCTACTTGCCCAGTGCCACCAATCATATCTGTTTTAACAATAGGTTAAGCTTTAGATTTTAAAGAAATAATTTTTTTTCACTGTAATAGAAGAGCAGTTGCCTGCCTGCCAGCTTCTGTGTCAGGTTGGATGCCTTGCCCATTTGCACAGTCAGTGCCACCACTCATATCTGTTTTAACAATAGGTTAAGCTTTAGATTTAAAAGAAATATTTTTTTTTCACTGTAATAGAAGAGCAGTTGCCTGCCTGCCAGCTTCTGTGTCAGGTTGGATGCCTTGCCCATTTGCACAGTCAGTGCCACCACTCATATCTGTTTTAACAATAGGTTAAGCTTTAGATTTAAAAGAAATAATTTGTTTTCACTGTAATAGAAGAGCAGTTGCCTGCCTGCCAGCTTCTGTGTCGGGTTGGATGCCTTGCCCATTTGCACAGTCAGTGCCACCACTCATATCTGTTTTAACAATAGGTTAAGCTTTAGATTTAAAAGAAATATTTTTTTTTTCACTGTAATAGAAGAGCAGTTGCCTTCCTGCCAGCTTCTGTGTCAGGTTGGATGCCTTGCCCATTTGCACAGTCAGTGCCACCACTCATATCTGTTTTAACAATAGGTTAAGCTTTAGATTTAAAAGAAATAATTTGTTTTCACTGTAATAGAAGAGCAGTTGCCTGCCTGCCAGCTTCTGTGTCAGGTTGGATGCCTTGCCCATTTGCACAGTCAGTGCCACCACTCATATCTGTTTTTACAATAGGTTAAGCTTTAGATTTAAAATAAATACTTTTTTTCACTGTAATAGAAGAGCAGTTAGTTGTCTGCAAGCGTCTGGGTGTCAGGCCTACTTCAGCGTGTGCTCTGCAGACCTGTGCCAGCGTGCTTTGACAGTTGCCAATCATATCTGGTGTCTCTTTAGCGTGCTTTTACAAAGAAAAAAGGTTTCCAGTGTAAGCTAATAGCAGCCAGTCAGTGTCCTTTAAGCGGCTCTGTCAGGCCTTCCTTCAGCGTGTGCCCTGCACAACACTGCCAGCGTGCTTTGACAGTTGCCAATCATATCTGGTGTCTCTTTAGCGTGCTTTTACAAAGAAAAAAGGTTTCCAGTGTAAGCTAATAGCAGCCAGTCAGTGTCCTTCAAGCGGCTCTGTCAGGCCTTCCTTCAGCGTGTGCCCTGCACAACCCTGCCAGCGTACTTTGACAGTTGCCACTCATATCTGGTGTCTCTATAGCGTGCTTTTACAACCAAAATTGTGTTTCCACTGTAATAGAAGAGCAGTTGCCTGCCTGCCAGCTTCTGTGTGAGGTTCACAGTGGATACTGTGCCCTCTTGCCCAGTGCCACCACTCATATCTGTTTTTACAATAGCTTAAGCTTTAGATTTAAAATAAATAATTTTTTTTCACTGTAATAGAAGAGCAGTTAGTTGTCTGCAAGCGTCTGGGTGTCAGGCCTACTTCAGCGTGTGCTCTGCAGACCTGTGCCAGCGTGCTTTGACAGTTGCCAATCATATTTGGTGTCTCTTTAGCGTGCTTTTACAAAGAAAAAAGGTTTCTAGTGTAAGCTAATAGCAGCCAGTCAGTGTCCTTAACCCCTTAAGGACACATGACATGTCTGACACGTCATAATTCCCTTTTATTCCAGAAGTTTGGTCCTTAAGGGGTTAAAGCGGCTCTGTCAGTCCTTCCTTCAGCGTGTGCTCTCCAGAACTGTTCCAGTGCACATTGCCAATCATATCTGGTGTCTCTATAGCGTGCTTTTAAAAACAATTTTTTTTTTCACTGTTATAGATTGAATAGCAGTTACTTGTCTTCAAGCGGGTGTGTCAGGCCTACAGTGTGTGCTCTGCAGAACTGTTCAAGTGCACATTGCCAATCATATCTGGTGTCTCTATAGCGTGCTTTTAAAAACAATTTTTTTTTTCACTGTTATAGATTGAATAGCAGTTACTTGTCTTCAAGCGGGTGTGTCAGGCCTACAGTGTGTGCTCTGCAGAACTGTTCAAGTGCACATTGCCAATCATATCTGGTGTCTCTATAGCGTGCTTTTACAAAGAAAAAAGGTTTCTAGTGTAAGCTAATAGCAGCCAGTCAGTGTCCTTCAAGCGGCTCTGTCAGTCCTTCCTTCAGCGTGTGCTCTCCAGAACTGTTTCAGTGCACATTGCCAATCATATCTGGTGTCTCTATAGCGTGCTTTTAAAAACAATTTTTTTTTTTCACTGTTATAGATTGAATAGCAGTTACTTGTCTTCAAGCGGGTGTGTCAGGCCTACAGTGTGTGCTCTGGAGAACTGTTCAAGTGCACATTGTCAATCATATCTGGTGTCTCTATAGCGTGCTTTTACAAAGAAAAAAGGTTTCTAGTGTAAGCTAATTGCAGCCAGTCAGTGTCCTTCAAGCGGCTCTGTCAGTCCTTCCTTCAGCGTGTGCTCTCCAGAACTGTTCCAGTGCACATTGCCAATCATATCTGGTGTCTCTAGCGGGTGTGTCAGGCCTACAGTGTGTGCTCTGCAGAACTGTTCAAGTGCACATTGCCAATCATATCTGGTGTCTCTATAGCGTGCTTTTAAAACCAAAATTTTTTTTTCACTGTTATAGATTGAATAGCAGTTACTTGTCTTTAAGCGGGTGTGTCAGGCCTACAGTGTGTGCTCTGCAGAACTGTTCAAGTGCACATTGCCAATCATATCTGGTGTCTCTATAGCGTGCTTTTACAAACACAATTTGTTTTTCACTGTTATAGATTGAATAGCAGTTACTTGTCTTCAAGCGGGTGTGTCAGGCCTACAGTGTGTGCTCTGCAGAACTGTTACAGTTCACATTGCCAATCATATCTGGTCTCACAGTAGCTTGCACGCATAGTACCACTAATCCACCAAAAAATGACAGGCAGAGGCAGGCCACCCCGCAGGGGCCGTCGTGGTGCTGTGATTCCCTTTTGCCCTAGAATAATGCCCAGTTTTCAGAAGCCACGTACCCTGAACTTGAAAAGTTCTGAGGACATAGTTGACTGGCTAAAACAGGACACCCAATCTTGTACAGCCTCCGCTCGGAACCTTGACGCACCATCCTCCTCCAGCTTAGCTTCAGGCACCTCTCAAGATACCACTCACCCGCCTGCCGCCACCACCAAAACTAGCACCACAGCCGCTTTACTTGGTATGTCAGAGGAGTTATTCACACACCCGTTTGAAGAAATGAGTGATGCGCAACCATTATTGCTAGAGGATGTAGATAACAGGGATATGTCTCAGGCAGGCAGCATTAAATACATGGAGGTACGGTGTGATGATGATGATGTTGTACCCGCTGCTGCTTCCTTTTCTGAGTTGTCAGATACAAGCGAAGCGGTTGATGATGACGATGTGTCCATGGATGTCACGTGGGTGCCCGCTCGGCAAGAAGAAGAACAGGGCGAAAGTTCAGATGGGGAGACAGAGAGGAGGAGGAGACGAGTTGGAAGCAGGGGGGGGTCGTCGCAAGGAGCTAGTGGCACAGTCAGACAGCATGCATTGGCACCCGGGGTCAGCCCGACAGCACGCCAATCAACGCATGCTGTGTCCACCACCAGAATGCCGTCATTGCAGAGCTCAGCAGTGTGGCATTTTTTTTGTTTGAATGCCTCGGACAACAGCGATGCCATTTTCAACCTGTGCCAAAGGAAACTGAGTCGTGGGAGGTCCAACACCCACCTAGGTACAACTGCTTTGCGTAGGCACATGATCTCACATCACAAACGCCTATGGGATCAACACATGAGTACAAGCAGCACGCCTACTCTAAGCCGCCATCCTCCTCCTGGTCTAGCATCTTCAGCCACGTCAACCACTGCTGTCCTTCTTGCCCCCTCTCAACCATCCGCCACTCCGTCTCCCGCCTTGAGCAGTTCCCGCTCATCTGCCCACAGTCATGTGTCTGTCAAGGACATGTTTGAGCGTAAGAAGCCAATGTCACCAAGTCACCCCCTTGCCCAGCGTCTGACAGCTGGCTTGTCCGAACTATTAGCCCGCCAGCTTTTACCATACAATCTGGTTGAGTCTGAGGCGTTCAAAAAATTTGTAGCTATTGGGACACCGCAGTGGAAGGTACCCGGCCGGAATTTCTTTTCACAAAAGGCAATCCCCAACTTGTACTCGATTGTGCAAAAGGAAGTCATGGCATGTCTGGCACACAGTGTTGGGGCAAGGGTCCATCTGACCACTGATACCTGGTCTGCAAAGCATGGTCAGGGCAGGCATATCACCTACACTGCGCATTGGGTAAACCTGCTGACGGCTGACAATCAAGGAATGCGTGGCATTGCAGAGGAGTTGGTGACACCGCCACGAATTGCAGGCAGTCCTGCTGCCACCTCCTCTACTCCTCCTACTCCATCCTCTTCCATAACCTCCTCGGCTGAGTCCTCTTGTGCTGCTGCGTCTTGCTCCACATCAACGGCACCCCCCAGCTCCCCAGGTACTATTCCACATCCCGGATACGGCAGTGTCACGCCGTCTTGGGTTTGACTTGCTTGAAAGCAGAGAGTCACACCGGACAAGCACTCCTGTCCGCCCTGAACGCACAGGTGGAAAAGTGGCTGACTCCGCAGCAACTGGATATCGGCAAAGTGGTGTGTGACAACGGAAAAAATTTGATAGCGGCATTGAAGTTGGGCAAGTTGACACATGTGCCGTGCATGGCACATGTGTGTAATCTGATCGTACAACGCTTTGTGCATAAGTACACAGGCTTACTGGACGTCCTGAAGCAGGCCAGGAAGGTGTGTGGCCATTTCAGGCGTTCCTACACGGCCATGGCTCACTTTGCCGATATCCAGCGGCGAAACAACATGCCAGTGAGGCGCTTGATTTGCGACAGCCCTACACGTTGGAATTCAACACTCCTAATGTTCGACCGCCTGCTCCAACAAGAAAAAGCTGTTAATGAATATTTGTATGACCGGGGTGCTAGGACAGCCTCTGGGGAGCTGGGAATTTTTTTGCCACGTTACTGGACGCTCATGCGCAATGCTTGTAGGCTCATGCGTCCTTTTGAGGAGGTGACAAACCTAGTCAGTCGCAACGAAGGCACCATCAGCGACATCATACCATTTGTTTTCTTCCTGGAGCGTGCCCTGCGAAGAGTGCTGGATCAGGCTGTAGATGAGCGTGAAGAGGAAGAGTTGTGGTCACCATCACCACCAGAAACAGCCTTATCAGCATCGCTTGCTGGACCTGCGGCAACGCTAGAAGAGGATTGTGAGGAAGAGGAGTCAGAGGAGGATTGTAGCTTTGAGGAGGAGGAGGAGGAGGAGCAAGACCAAACACAACAGGCATCCCAGGGTGCTCGTTGTCACCTATCTGGTACCCGTGGTGTTGTACGTGGGCTGGGGGGAAGAACATACCTTCAATGACATCAGTGAGGAGGAGGAACGGGAAATGAGTAGCTCGGCATCCAACCTTGTGCAAATGGGGTCTTTCATGCTGTCCTGCCTGTTGAGGGACCCTCGTATAAAAAGGCTGAAGGAGAACGACCTGTACTGGGTGTCCACGCTACTAGACCCCCGGTATAAGCAGAAAGTGGCGGAAATGTTACCGAATTACAACAAGTCGGAAAGGATGCAGCATTTGCAAAATAAATTAAAAAGTATGCTTTACACAGCGTATAAGGGTGATGTCACAGCACAATGGGAATCTAACAGGGGGAGAGGTGGAAGTCATCCTCCTCCTCCCACGACCACGCCGGCAAGGACAGGACGCTTTAAAGACGTGTTGTTGATGGAGGACATGCGGACCTTTTTAAGTCCTATGCATCGCCACAGCCCTTCGGGATCCACCCTCAGAGAGCGACTCGACCGACAGGTAGCAGACTACCTCGCCTTAACTGCAGATATCGACACTCTGAGGAGCGATGAACCCCTTGACTACTGGGTGTGCAGGCTTGACCTGTGGCCTGAGCTATCCCAATTTGCAATAGAACTTCTGGCCTGCCCCGCTTCAAGTGTCCTGTCAGAAAGGAACTTCAGTGCAGCAGGAGGTATTGTCACTGAGAAGAGAAGTCGCCTAGGTCAAAAAAGTCTAGATTACCTCAGATGAATGAGGGATGGATCCCGAAGGGACTGACACTGGGCGATACATTCGATTAAAAAAGGCCTGATGAGATGAGCTGCCTTGGGCTAAAAATGGTCTACACGCTGCTGTATTTTAGCTCTGAATGTTGTTTGACTTGCGTGACTTATCCGCCACCAACTAGGGTTCAAGCCGCCATGTTTTGGGGCACTTTCTGCCTGTGAAACAAACATCAATTTTTCTGGCCGCTGCTACAGCAGCGGCTGCAACAATACCAAATTTTTCAGGCATGTGTACATGCCTAATTTTTAGGCCCACTGGTGCAGCACTGTGGCTTCAAAAACAAAACCAAAAAAAAATCCTCCAAGATGGCACCAATATACCAGTGGTCTAAGCATCTTCCCACCTTGGCCTAAAAAGGGGAGGTGATTCAACAATTAAAAATCTGCCATTTACACGTCCACTGATAGGAGACGCGGAAGATATTAAACTGATATGAACAATACTAAACTCACCACTCCTATCTGGTGGCACATTAGCTTGCCCGCGCAGTGCCCCAAATTTCAAGTAAGAGGACCGACCAAGCATCTTCTTCCATCTCCCTGTTACATAAATCAATGCCATATCCATAGAAATTGTAGAGAATATCCAGGATAGTTTTACAGGGCCAAATCATGTCGCCTGTTGAAAGAGGTGACCTTGCTCGGGTCCCAGGTGTGCGGTTCCTAAAATGGCTGCCATATACACGTCCACTGATAGGAGACGCGGAAGGTATTAAACTGATATGAACATTTACTAAACTCACCACTCCGAGTGCTGTTATTTATTTATTTTTTTTGTGGTGAGGCTTTACAGGACAGAGTGCTTCTCCACGGGACATGTTAACTCACGGGCAGCTGGCTCATCAAGGAACCAGAGCAGCTTGAACGAGGTGACCTTGCTCGGGTCCCAGGTGTGCGGTTCCTAAAATGGCTGCCATATACACGTCCACTGATAGGAGACGCGGAAGGTATTAAACTGATATGTACAATACTCCACTCCTATCAGTAGGTCCGTCCCATTGTGATTTATGCCCCCCACCCACCGCGCAGGGATGGAGGCCGGGGGGGAGGAAAGTAGGCCCCCCATTGTGATTTATGGCCCCCACCCACCGCACAGGGGTGGGGGCCGAGGGGGGGGAGGACAGTAGGTCCCCCCATTGTGATTTATGGCCCCCACCATGGGTTGGGGAGGACTGTAGCTCCCCCCAGTGTGTATCAGGGGCTTTGAGGACAGGTGTCAATCCATACCTGCCAAGTGACCCTATGTAGGGGGAACAGTCCCTATTCTGCTCTGTGTCAGTGTGTATCATGGTCTCTGTGGACGGGGAACCGTCTCTATTCTGCTCTGTGTCAGTGTGTATCATGGTCTCTGTGGACGGTGAACAGTCTCTATTCTGCTCTGTGTCAGTGTGTGTCATGGTCTCTGTGGACAGGGAACAGTCTCTATTCTGCTCTGTGTCAGTGTGTATCATGGTCTCTGTGGACGGGGAACAGTCTCTATTCTGCTCTGTGTCAGTGTGTATCATGGTCTCTGTGGACGGAGAACAGTCTCTATTCTGCTCTGTGTCAGTGTGTATCATGGAACTATGGACAGGGAACAGTCTCTATTCTGCTCTGTGTCAGTGTGTGTCATGGTCTCTGTGGACGGGGAACAGTCTCTATTCTGCTCTGCGTCAGTGTGTATCATGGACTCTGTGGACAGGGAACAGTCTCTATTCTGCTCTGTGTCAGTGTGTATCAGGGGCCTTGAGGACAGGTGCCAATCCATACCTGCCAAGTGACCCTATGTAGGGGGAACAGTCCCTATTCTGCTCTGTGTCAGTGTGTATCATGGTCTCTGTGGACGGGGAACAGTCTCTATTCTGCTCTGTGTCAGTGTTTATCATGGACTCTGTGGACAGGGAACAGTCTCTATTCTGCTCTGTGTCAGTGTGTATCATGGTCTCTGTGGACGGGGAACAGTCTCTATTCTGCTCTGTGTCAGTGTGTATCATGGACTCTGTGGACAGGGAACAGTCTCTATTCTGCTCTGTGTCAGTGTGTATCAGGGGCTTTGAGGACAGGTGTCAATCCATACCTGCCAAGTGACCCTATGTAGGGGGAACAGTCCCTATTCTGCTCTGTGTCAGTGTGTATCATGGTCTCTGTGGACGGGGAACCGTCTCTATTCTGCTCTGTGTCAGTGTGTATCATGGTCTCTGTGGACGGTGAACAGTCTCTATTCTGCTCTGTGTCAGTGTGTGTCATGGTCTCTGTGGACAGGGAACAGTCTCTATTCTGCTCTGTGTCAGTGTGTATCAGGGGCTTTGAGGACAGGTGTCAATCCATACCTGCCAAGTGACCCTATGTAGGGGGGCAGTCTCTATTCTGCTCTGTGTCAGTGTGTATCATGGTCTCTGTGGATGGGGAACAGTCTCTATTCTGCTCTGTGTCAGTGTGTATCAGGGGTTTTGAGGACAGGTGTCAATCCATATCTGCCAAGTGACCCTATGTAGGAGGAACAGTCCCTATTCTGCTCTGTGTCAGTGTGTATCAGGGGTTTTGAGGACAGGTGTCAATCCATATCTGCCAAGTGACCCTATGTAGGAGGAACAGTCCCTATTCTGCTCTGTGTCAGTGTGTATCAGGAGTTTTGAGGACAGGTGTCAATCCATATCTGCCAAGTGACCCTATGTAGGGGGAACAGTCTCTATTCTGCTCTGTGTCAGTGTGTATCAGGGATCATTAGGATAGGTGTCAATCCATATCTGCCAAGTGACCCTCTGTAGGGGGAACAGTCCCTATTCTGCTCTGTGTCAGTGTGTATCAGGGGTTTTGAGGACAGGTGTCAATCCATACCTGCCAAGTGACCCTATGTAGGGGGGCAGTCTCTATTCTGCTCTGTGTCAGTGTGTATCATGGTCTCTGTGGACGGGGAACAGTCTCTATTCTGCTCTGTGTCAGTGTGTATCAGGGGTTTTGAGGACAGGTGTCAATCCATATCTGCCAAGTGACCCTATGTAGGAGGAACAGTCCCTATTCTGCTCTGTGTCAGTGTGTATCAGGGGTTTTGAGGACAGGTGTCAATCCATATCTGCCAAGTGACCCTATGTAGGAGGAACAGTCCCTATTCTGCTCTGTGTCAGTGTGTATCAGGGGTTTTGAGGACAGGTGTCAATCCATATCTGCCAAGTGACCCTATGTAGGGGGAACAGTCTCTATTCTGCTCTGTGTCAGTGTGTATCAGGGATCATTAGGATAGGTGTCAATCCATATCTGCCAAGTGACCCTATGTAGGGGGAACAGTCCCTATTCTGCTCTGTGTCAGTGTGTATCAGGGGTTTTGAGGACAGGTGTCAATCCATATCTGCCAAGTGACCCTATGTAGGGGGAACAGTCCCTATTCTGCTCTGTGTCAGTGTGTATCAGGGGTTTTGAGGACAGGTGTCAATCCATATCTGCCAAGTGATCCTATGTAGGAGTAACAGTCCCTATTCTGCTCTGTGTCAGTGTGTATCAGGGATCATTAGGATAGGTGTCAATCCATATCTGCCAAGTGACCCTATGTAGGGGGAACAGTCCCTATTCTGCTCTGTGTCAGTGTGTATCAGGGATTTGACTATCTTTATTCAGATTCAAAAATTAAAATTCCAGGAAAAATTTAACAAACATTTACAAGAACATGTTATGCACATCATAGAAACAACGTGAACCTCTTTAAAGCCACAAACTTAAGACAAAAAATACGTACACACAATGTGTAAGGGTTTGAAAGAATATTCTGAATCCTTACATGTTTACTTTATTGTGAACCATATATAAACTACAAGCAGCGTGAAAACTATAAAAAACTCAAGTGGCCATGCTGATCAAATTAAATAGTATGCTTTACACAGCGTATAAGGGTGATGTCACAGCACAACGGGAATCTAACAGGGGAAGAGGTGAAAGTCATCCTCCCCCTCCCACGACCCCGCCATATCTGCCAAGTGACCCTATGTAGGGGTTACAGTCTCTATTCTGCTCTGTGTCAGTGTGTATCATGGTCTCTGAGAACGGGGAACAGTCTCTATTCTGCTCTGTGTCAGTGTGTATCAGGGGCTTTGAGGACAGGTGTCAATGTTAGGTGATTTCTGCCCTCTATGGATTAAAAGCAGACTCTGCATCAACTATGTAATTTTCCATGGGAGTTTTGCCATGGATCCCCCTCCGGCATGCCACAGTCCAGGTGTTAGTCCCCTTGAAACAACTTTTCCATCACTTTTGTGGCCAGAAAGAGTCCCTGTTGGTTTTAAAATTCGCCTGCCCATTGAAGTCAATGGCGGTTTGCGCGGTTCGCCGGTTCGCGAACATTTGCGGAAGTTCGCGTTCGCCGTTCGCGAACCGAAAATTTCGGGTTCGCGACAACACTAATGATAACATAATATGATGTCATCAGTAAGTGCTCCCATGATAACATAATACTATGCCATCCGTACGTGCTCCCATGATAACATAATACGATGTCATCCGTACATGCTCCCATGATAACATAATACGATGTCATCCGTACATGCTCCCATGATAACATAATACGATGTCATCCGTACGTGCTCCCATGATAACATAATACGATGTCATCCGTACATGCTCCAATGATAACATAATACGATGTCATCCGTACATGCTCCCATGATAACATAATACGATGTCATCCGTACATGCTCCCATGATAACATAATACGATGTCATCCGTACGTGCTCCCATGATAACATAATACGATGTCATCCGTACGTGCTCCCATGATAACATAATACGATGTCATCCGTACGTGCTCCCATGATAACATAATACGATGTCATCCGTACATGCTCCCATGATAACATAATACTATGCCATCCGTACGTGCTCCCATGATAACATAATACGATGTCATCCGTACATGCTCCCATGATAACATAATACGATGTCATCCGTACATGCTCCCATGATAACATAATACGATGTCATCCGTACATGCTCCCATGATAACATAATACGATGTCATCCGTACATGCTCCCATGATAACATAATACGATGTCATCCGTACATGCTCCCATGATAACATAATACGATGTCATCCGTACATGCTCCCATGATAACATAATACGATGTCATCCGTACGTGCTCCCATGATAACATAATACGATGTCATCCGTACGTGCTCCCATGATAACATAATACGATGTCATCCGTACATGCTCCCATGATAACATAATACGATGTCATCCGTACGTGCTCCCATGATAACATAATACGATGTCATCCGTACATGCTCCCATGATAACATAATACGATGTCATCCGTACATGCTCCCATGATAACATAATACGATGTCATCTGTACATGCTCCCATGATAACATAATACGATGTCATCCGTACGTGCTCCCATGATAACATAATACGATGTCATCCGTACGTGCTCCCATGATAACATAATACTATGCCATCCGTACGTGCTCCCATGATAACATAATACGATGTCATCCGTACATGCTCCCATGATAACATAATACGATGTCATCCGTACATGCTCCCATGATAACATAATACGATGTCATCCGTACGTGCTCCCATGATAACATAATACGATGTCATCCGTACATGCTCCAATGATAACATAATACGATGTCATCCGTACATGCTCCCATGATAACATAATACGATGTCATCCGTACATGCTCCCATGATAACATAATACGATGTCATCCGTACGTGCTCCCATGATAACATAATACGATGTCATCCGTACGTGCTCCCATGATAACATAATACGATGTCATCCGTACGTGCTCCCATGATAACATAATACGATGTCATCCGTACATGCTCCCATGATAACATAATACTATGCCATCCGTACGTGCTCCCATGATAACATAATACGATGTCATCCGTACATGCTCCCATGATAACATAATACGATGTCATCCGTACATGCTCCCATGATAACATAATACGATGTCATCCGTACATGCTCCCATGATAACATAATACGATGTCATCCGTACATGCTCCCATGATAACATAATACGATGTCATCCGTACATGCTCCCATGATAACATAATACGATGTCATCCGTACATGCTCCCATGATAACATAATACGATGTCATCCGTACGTGCTCCCATGATAACATAATACGATGTCATCCGTACGTGCTCCCATGATAACATAATACGATGTCATCCGTACATGCTCCCATGATAACATAATACGATGTCATCCGTACGTGCTCCCATGATAACATAATACGATGTCATCCGTACATGCTCCCATGATAACATAATACGATGTCATCCGTACATGCTCCCATGATAACATAATACGATGTCATCTGTACATGCTCCCATGATAACATAATACGATGTCATCCGTACGTGCTCCCATGATAACATAATACGATGTCATCCGTACGTGCTCCCATGATAACATAATACGATGTCATCCGTACATGCTCCCATGATAACATAATACGATGTCATCCGTACGTGCTCCCATGATAACATAATACGATGTCATCCGTACATGCTCCCATGATAACATAATACGATGTCATCCGTACATGCTCCCATGATAACATAATACGATGTCATCCGTACATGCTCCCATGATAACATAATACGATGTCATCCGTACATGCTCCCATGATAACATAATACGATGTCATCCGTACATGCTCCCATGATAACATAATACGATGTCATCCGTACATGCTCCCATGATAACATAATACGATGTCATCCGTACATGCTCCCATGATAACATAATACGATGTCATCCGTACATGCTCCCATGATAACATAATACGATGTCATCCGTACATGCTCCCATGATAACATAATACGATGTCATCCGTACGTGCTCCCATGATAACATAATACGATGTCATCCGTACGTGCTCCCATGATAACATAATACGATGTCATCCGTACATGCTCCCATGATAACATAATACGATGTCATCCGTACGTGCTCCCATGATAACATAATACGATGTCATCCGTACATGCTCCCATGATAACATAATACGATGTCATCCGTACATGCTCCCATGATAACATAATACGATGTCATCTGTACATGCTCCCATGATAACATAATACGATGTCATCCGTACGTGCTCCCATGATAACATAATACGATGTCATCCGTACGTGCTCCCATGATAACATAATACGATGTCATCCGTACATGCTCCCATGATAACATAATACGATGTCATCCGTACGTGCTCCCATGATAACATAATACGATGTCATCCGTACATGCTCCCATGATAACATAATACGATGTCATCCGTACATGCTCCCATGATAACATAATACGATGTCATCCGTACATGCTCCCATGATAACATAATACGATGTCATCCGTACATGCTCCCATGATAACATAATACGATGTCATCCGTACATGCTCCCATGATAACATAATACGATGTCATCCGTACGTGCTCCCATGATTACGTAATAGTTGTTTAAGATTCTCACTCAATCACCTTTTCATTCCCTCTATAATATCTTACCAATAGCTGCAACTCTGTTTACTTTTTTAACCATCATTTCCAAATTTCACCTGCTACTGGTCTCAAATCCCCACGGTATCCTTTAGATTATAAGCTCATGGGCTATCTAGCTAAGCACTGCATACTATATATTAGAGATATAGCACTGCATACTATATATTAGATATATAGCACTGCATACTATATATAAGAGATGTAGCACTGCATACTATATATTAGATATATAGCACTGCATACTATATAATAGAGATATAGCACTGCATACTATATATTAGAGATATAGCACTGCATACTATATATTAGTGATATAACACTGCATACTATATATTAGAGATATAGCACTGCATACTATATATTAGAGATATAGCACTGCATACTATATATTAGAGATATAACACTGCATACTATATATTAGAGATATAGCACTGCATACTATATATTAGAGATATAGCACTGCATACTATATATTAGAGATATAGCACTGCATACTATATATTAGAGATATAACACTGCATACTATATATTAGAGATATAACACTGCATACTATATATTAGATATATAGCACTGCATACTATATATTAGAGATATAGCACTGCATACTATATATTAGAGATATATCACTGCATACTATATATTAGAGATATAGCACTGCATACTATATATTAGAGATATAACACTGCATACTATATATTAGATATATAGCACTGCATACTATATATTAGAGATATAGCACTGCATACTATATATTAGAGATATATCACTGCATACTATATATTAGAGATATAGCACTGCATACTATATATTAGAGATATAGCACTGCATACTATATATTAGAGATATATCACTGCATACTATATATTAGAGATATAGCACTGCATACTATATATTAGAGATATAACACTGCATACTATATATTAGATATATAGCACTGCATACTATGTATTAGAGATATAGCACTGCATACTACATATTAGAGATATAGCACTGCATACTATATATTAGAGATATAGCACTGCATACTATA
Source organism: Pelobates fuscus (assembly GCF_036172605.1). Lineage (NCBI taxonomy): Eukaryota > Metazoa > Chordata > Amphibia > Anura > Pelobatidae > Pelobates > Pelobates fuscus. Next base: position 11,441,285 of record NC_086322.1, on the reverse strand, counting down.
TAATAGAGATATATCACTGAATACTATATAATAGAGATATAACACGGCATACTATATATTAGAGATATAGCACTGCATACTATATATTAGAGATATAGCACTGCATACTATATAATAGAGATATAACACTGCATACTATATATTAGAGATATAACACTGCATACTATATATTAGAGATATAGCACTGCATACTATATAATAGAGATATAACACTGCATACTATATATTAGAGATATAGCACTGCATACTATATAATAGAGATATAGCACTGCATACTATATATTAGAGATATAGCACTGCATACTATATAATAGAGATATAACACTGCATACTATATAATAGAGATATAGCACTGCATACTATATAATAGAGATATAACACTGCACACTATATATTAGAGATATAGCACTGCATACTACATATTAGAGATATAGCACTGCATACTATATATTAGAGATATAACACTGCATACTATATATTAGAGATATAGCACTGCATACTATATATTAGAGATATAGCACTGCATACTACATATTAGAGATATAGCACTGCATACTATATATTAGAGATATAACACTGCATACTATATATTAGAGATATAGCACTGCATACTATATAATAGTGATATAGCACTGCATACTATATATTAGAGATATAGCACTGCATACTATATAATAGAGATATAGCACTGCATACTATATATTAGAGATATAGCACTGCATACTATATAATAGAGATATAACACTGCATACTATATATTAGAGATATAGCACTGCATACTATATAATAGAGATATAGCACTGCATACTATATATTAGAGACATAGCACTGCATACTATATAATAGAGATATAACACTGCATACTATATATTAGAGATATAGCACTGCATACTATATATTAGAGATATAGCACTGCATACTATATAATAGAGATATAACACTGCATACTATATATTAGAGATATAGCACTGCATACTATATATTAGAGATGTAGCACTGCATACTATATAATAGAGATATAACACTGCATACTATATATTAGATATATAGCACTGCATACTATATATTAGAGATATAGCACTGCATACTATATATTAGAGATATAGCACTGCATACTATATATTAGAGATATAACACTGCATACTATATATTACAGATATAGCACTGCATACTATATATTACAGATATAGCACTGCATACTATATAATAGAGATATAGCACTGCATACTATATAATAGAGATATAGCACTGCATACTATATAATAGAGATATAACACTGCATACTACATATTAGAGATATATCACTGCATACTACATATGCATACCCATGCATACACTGCCCACCCCATATACATACACTGCTCACCCCATATACCTACACTGCCCCCCCATATACCTACACTGCACACCCCATATACCTACACTGCCCATACCATACATACACTGCACACCCCATATACATACACTGCCCACCCATATACCTACACTGCCCCCCCCCATACATACACTGCTCACCCCATATACCTGCACTGCCCCCCCATACATACACTGCTCACCCCATATACCTACACTGCACACCCCATATACCTACACTGCCCATACCATACATACACTGCCCACCCCATATACATACACTGCCCACCCATATACCTACACTGCCCCCCCATACATACACTGCTCACCCCATATACCTACACTGCCCCCCCATATACCTACACTGCACACCCCATATACATACACTGCCCACCCCATATACATACACTGCACACCCCATATACCTACACTGCCCCCCCATACATACACTGCTCACCCCATATACCTACACTGCCCCCCATATACCTACACTGCACACCCCATATACCTACACTGCCCATCCCATACATACACTGCCCACCCCATATACATACACTGCCCACTCCATATACATACACTGCCCACCCCATATACCTACACTGCCCCCCCATACATACACTGCTCACCCCATATACCTACACTGCCCCCCCATATACCTACACTGCACACCCCATATACCTACACTGCCCACCCCATATACATACACTGCCCACCCCATATACATACACTGCCCACCCCATATACATACACTGCCCACCCCATATACATACACTGCCCACCCCATATACATACACTGCCCACCCCATATACATACACTGCCCACCCCATACATACACTGCTCACCCCATATACATACACTGCTCACCCCATATACATACACTGCTCACCCCATATACCTACACTGCCCATCCCATATACCTACACTGCCCATCCCATATACCTACACTGCCCACCCCATATACATACACTGCCCACCCCATATACATACACTGCCCATCCCATACATACACTGCCCATCCCATACATACACTGCCCACCCAATATACATACACTGCTGCCCACCCCATATACATACACTGCCCACCCCATATACATACACTGCCCACCCCATATACATACACTGCCCACCCATATACACTCACACACTGCCCACCAATATATATCACTGACAGCCGCTAGAGGCGCTTCTGCGATTCTCTCTTTGAAAATCACAGAGAGAAGACAAGCTGGACGTCCATAGGAAAGCATTTAGTAATGCTTTCCTATGGGCGGTTTGAATGCGTGCGCGGCTCTTGCCGCGAATGCACATTCGAATCTGACATCGGCAGAGGAAGGAGAATTCGCCAGCCCAGCACAGGAGAAAAGTAAGTGGCTAAAGAGGTTTCAACCCCTTCAGCCCAGCGGGAGGGGGGCCCTGAGGGTGGAGGGGGTGGGCGGGGGGGAGGGGCGGGGACATAATGACCCTATAGTGCCAGAAAAACTAGTTTGTTTTCCTGGCACTATAGTGCTCCTTTAATATTTTGTCTTCGAAGGGCCCTGGATCTAATTTTGTCCGGGGGCCCAGAAGGCTGTCAGTCCATCCCTGAATAGAGATATAACACTGCATACTATATATTAGATATATAGCACTGCATACTATATATTAGAGATAAAACACTGCATACTATATATTAGAGATATAACACTGCATACTATATATTAGAGATATAGCACTGCATACTATATATTAGAGATATAACACTGCATACTATATAATAGAGATATAACACTGCATACTATATATTAGAGATATAACACTGCATACTATATATTAGAGATATAGCACTGCATACTATATATTAGATATATAACACTGCATACTATATATTAGAGATATAGCACTGCATACTATATATTAGAGATATAACACAGCATACTATATATTAGAGATATAGCACTGCATACTATATATTAGAGACATGGCACTGCATACTATATATTAGAGATATAACACTGCATACTATATATTAGAGATAAAGCACTGCATACTATATATTAGAGACATGGCACTGCATACTATATATTAGAGATATAGCACTGCATACTATATATTAGAGACATGGCACTGCATACTATATATTAGAGATATAGCACTGCATACTATATATTAGAGACATGGCACTGCATACTATATATTAGAGATATAGCACTGCATACTATATATTAGAGACATGGCACTGCATACTATATATTAGAGATATAGCACTGCATACTATATATTAGAGATATAGCACTGCATAGTATATATTAGAGATATAGCACTACATACTATATATTAGAGATATAGCACTGCATACTATATATTGGAGATATAACACTGCATACTATATATTAGAGATATAGAACTGCATACTATATATTAGAGATATAACACTGCATACTACATATTAGAGATATAGCACTGCATACTATATATTAGAGATATAGCACTGCATACTATATATTAGAGATATAGCACTGCATACTATATATTAGAGATATAGCACTGCATACTATATATTAGAGATATAGCACTGCATACTATATATTAGAGATATAGCACTGCATACTATATATTAGAGATATAGCACTGCATACTATATATTAGATATATAACACTGCATACTATATATTAGAGATATAACACTGCATACTACATATTAGAGATATAACACTGCATACTATATATTAGAGATATAGCACTGCATACTATATAATAGAGATATAACACTGCATACTATATATTAGAGATATAACACTGCATACTATATATTAGAGATATAACACTGCATACTATATAATAGAGATATAGCACTGCATATTATATATTAGAGATATAGCACTGCATACTATATATTAGAGATATAGCACTGCATACTATATATTAGAGACATGGCACTGCATACTATATATTAGAGATATAGCACTGCATATTATATATTAGAGATATAGCACTGCATACTATATATTAGAGATATAACACTGCATACTATATATTAGATATATAGCACTGCATACTATATATTAGAGATATAACACTGCATACTATATAATAGAGATATAACACTGCATACTATATATTAGAGATATAACACTGCATACTATATATTAGAGATATAGCACTGCATACTACATATTAGAGATATATCACTGCATACTACATATGCATACCCATGCATACACTGCCCACCCCATATACATACACTGCTCACCCCATATACCTACACTGCCCCCCCATATACCTACACTGCCCCCCCATACATACACTGCTCACCCCATATACCTGCACTGCCCCCCCATACATACACTGCTCACCCCATATACCTACACTGCACACCCCATATACCTACACTGCCCATACCATACATACACTGCCCACCCCATATACATACACTGCCCACCCATATACCTACACTGCCCCCCCATACATACACTGCTCACCCCATATACCTACACTGCCCCCCCATATACCTACACTGCCCACCCCATATACATACACTGCCCACCCCATATACATACACTGCACACCCCATATACCTACACTGCCCCCCCATACATACACTGCTCACCCCATATACCTACACTGCCCCCCATATACCTACACTGCACACCCCATATACCTACACTGCCCATCCCATACATACACTGCCCACCCCATATACATACACTGCCCACTCCATATACATACACTGCCCACCCCATATACCTACACTGCCCCCCCATACATACACTGCTCACCCCATATACCTACACTGCCCCCCCATATACCTACACTGCACACCCCATATACCTACACTGCCCACCCCATATACATACACTGCCCACCCCATATACATACACTGCCCACCCCATATACATACACTGCCCACCCCATATACATACACTGCCCACCCCATATACATACACTGCCCACCCCATACATACACTGCTCACCCCATATACATACACTGCTCACCCCATATACCTACACTGCCCATCCCATATACCTACACTGCCCATCCCATATACCTACACTGCCCACCCCATATACATACACTGCCCACCCCATATACATACACTGCCCATCCCATACATACACTGCCCATCCCATACATACACTGCCCACCCAATATACATACACTGCTGCCCACCCCATATACATACACTGCCCACCCCATATGCATACACTGCCCACCCCATATACATACACTGCCCACCCCATATACATACACTGCCCACCCATATACACTCACACACTGCCCACCAATATATATCACTGACAGCCGCTAGAGGCGCTTCTGCGATTCTCTCTTTGAAAATCACAGAGAGAAGACAAGCTGGACGTCCATAGGAAAGCATTTAGTAATGCTTTCCTATGGGCGGTTTGAATGCGTGCGCGGCTCTTGCCGCGAATGCACATTCGAATCTGACATCGGCAGAGGAAGGAGAATTCGCCAGCCCAGCACAGGAGAAAAGTAAGTGGCTAAAGAGGTTTCAACCCCTTCAGCCCAGCGGGAGGGGGGCCCTGAGGGTGGAGGGGGTGGGCGGGGGGGAGGGGCGGGGACATAATGACCCTATAGTGCCAGAAAAACTAGTTTGTTTTCCTGGCACTATAGTGCTCCTTTAATATTTTGTCTTCGAAGGGCCCTGGATCTAATTTTGTCCGGGGGCCCAGAAGGCTGTCAGTCCATCCCTGAATAGAGATATAACACTGCATACTATATATTAGATATATAGCACTGCATACTATATATTAGAGATAAAACACTGCATACTATATATTAGAGATATAACACTGCATACTATATATTAGATATATAGCACTGCATACTATATATTAGAGATATAGCACTGCATACTATATATTAGAGATATAGCACTGCATACTATATAATAGAGATATAACACTGCATACTATATATTAGATATATAGCACTGCATACTATATATTAGAGATATAGCACTGCATACTATATATTAGAGATATAGCACTGCATACTATATATTACAGATATAGCACTGCATACTATATAATAGAGATATAACACTGCATACTATATATTAGAGATATAGCACTGCATACTATATATTAGAGATATAGCACTGCATACTATATAATAGAGATATAACACTGCATACTATATAATAGAGATATAGCACTGCATACTATATAATAGAGATATAACACTGCATACTATATATTAGAGATATAACACTGCATACTACATATTAGAGATATAACACTGCATACTACATATTAGAGATATAACACTGCATACTACATATTAGATATATAGCACTGCATACTATATATTAGAGATATAACACTGCATACTATATAATAGAGATATAGCACTGCATACTATATAATAGAGATATAACACTGCATACTATATATTAGAGATATAGCACTGCATACTATATATTAGAGATATAGCACTGCATACTATATATTAGAGATATAGCACTGCATACTATATATTAGAGATATAGCACTGCATACTATATAATAGAGATATAGCACTGCATATTATATATTAGAGATATAGCACTGCATACTATATATTAGAGATATAACACTGCATACTATATATTAGATATATAGCACTGCATACTATATATTAGAGATATAACACTGCATACTATATATTAGAGATATAGCACTGCATACTATATATTAGAGATATAGCACTGCATACTATATATTAGAGATATAACACTGCATACTATATATTAGAGATATAGCACTGCATACTATATATTAGAGATATAGCACTGCATACTATATATTAGAGATATAACACTGCATACTATATATTAGATATATAGCACTGCATACTATATATTAGAGATATAACACTGCATACTATATAATAGAGATATAACACTGCATACTATATATTAGAGATATAACACTGCATACTATATATTAGATATATAGCACTGCATACTATATATTAGAGATATAGCACTGCATACTATATATTAGAGATATAGCACTGCATACTATATATAAGAGATATAGCACTGCATACTATATATTAGAGACATGGCACTGCATACTATATATTAGAGATATAACACTGCATACTATATATGAGATATAGCACTGCATACTATATATTAGAGACATGGCACTGCATACTATATATTAGAGATATAGCACTGCATACTATATATGAGAGATATAGCACTGCATACTATATAATAGAGATATAACACTGCATACTATATATTAGAGACATAGCACTGCATACTATATATTAGAGATATAGCACTGCATACTATATATTAGAGATATAACACTGCATACTATATATTAGAGATATAACACTGCATACTATATATTAGAGACATGGCACTGCATACTATATAATAGAGATATAGCACTGCATACTATATATTAGAGATATAGCACTGCATACTATATAATAGAGATATAACACTGCATACTATATATTAGAGATATAACACTGCATACTATATATTAGAGATATAGCACTGCATGCTATATATTAGAGATATAACACTGCATACTATATATAAGAGATGTAGCACTGCATACTATATAATAGAGATATAGCACTGCATACTATATATTAGAGATATAACACTGCATACTATATATTAGAGATATAACACTGCATACTATATATTAGAGACATGGCACTGCATACTATATAATAGAGATATAACACTGCATACTATATATTAGAGATATAACACTGCATACTATATAATAGAGATATAGCTCTGCATATTATATATTAGAGATATAGCACTGCATACTATATATTAGAGATATAGCACTGCATACTATATATTAGAGATATAGCACTGCATACTATATATTAGAGATATAGCACTGCATACTATATATTAGAGATATAGCACTGCATACTATATATATTGGAGATATAGCACTGCATACTATATATTAGAGATATAGCACTGCATACTATATATTGGAGATATAACACTGCATACTATATATTAGAGATATAACACTGCATACTACATATTAGAGATATAACACTGCATACTATATATTAGAGATATAGCACTGCATACTATATAATAGAGATATAACACTGCATACTATATATTAGAGATATAACACTGCATACTATATAATAGAGATATAGCTCTGCATATTATATATTAGAGATATAGCACTGCATACTATATATTAGAGATATAGCACTGCATACTATATATTAGAGACATGGCACTGCATACTATATATTAGAGATATAGCACTGCATACTATATATATTGGAGATATAGCACTGCATACTATATATTAGAGATATAGCACTGCATACTATATATTAGAGATATAACACTGCATACTATATTAGAGATATAACACTGCATACTATATATTAGAGATATAACACTGCATACTACATATTAGAGATATAACACTGCATACTATATATTAGAGATATAGCACTGCATACTATATAATAGAGATATAACACTGCATACTATATATTAGAGATATAACACTGCATACTATATAATAGAGATATAGCTCTGCATATTATATATTAGAGATATAGCACTGCATACTATATATTAGAGATATAGCACTGCATACTATATATTAGAGATATAACACTGCATACTACATATTAGAGATATAGCACTGCATACTATATATTAGAGATATAACACTGCATACTATATATTAGAGATATAACACTGCATACTATATATTAGAGATATAGCACTGCATACTATATATTAGAGATATAACACTGCATACTATATATTAGAGGTATAGCACTGCATACTATATATTAGATATATAGCACTGCATACTATATATTAGAGATATAGCACTGCATACTATATATTAGAGATATAACACTGCATACTATATATTAGAGATATAGCACTGCATACTATATATTAGAGATATAGCACTGCATACTATATATTAGAGATATAGCACTGCATACTATATAATAGAGATATAACACTGCATACTATATATGAGATATAGCACTGCATACTATATATTAGAGATATAGCACTGCATACTATATATTAGAGATATAACACTGCATACTATATATTAGAGGTATAGCACTGCATACTATATATTAGAGATATAGCACTGCATACTATATATTAGAGATATAACACTGCATACTATATATTAGAGATATAACACTGCATACTATATATTAGAGATATAACACTGCATACTATATAATAGAGATATAACACTGCATACTATATATTAGAGATATAACACTGCATACTATATATTAGAGATATAGCACTGCATACTATATATTAGAGATATAACACTGCATACTATATATTAGAGATATAGCACTGCATACTATATATTAGAGATATAACACTGCATACTATATATTAGAGATACAGCACTGCATACTATATAATAGAGATATAACACTGCATACTATATATTAGAGATACAACACTGCATACTATATATTAGAGATATAGCACTGCATACTATATATTAGAGATATAACACTGCATACTATATATTAGAGATATAGCACTGCATACTATATAATAGAGATATAACACTGCATACTATATATTAGAGATATAACACTGCATACTATATATTAGAGATATAACACTGCATACTATATAATAGAGATATAGCACTGCATATTATATATTAGAGATATAGCACTGCATAATATATATTAGAGATATAGCACTGCATACTATATATTAGAGACATGGCACTGCATACTATATATTAGAGATATAACACTGCATACTATATATTAGAGATATAGCACTGCATACTATATATTAGAGACATGGCACTGCATACTATATATTAGAGATATAGCACTGCATACTATATATTAGAGACATGGCACTGCATACTATATATTAGAGATATAGCACTGCATACTATATATTAGAGACATGGCACTGCATACTATATATTAGAGATATAGCACTGCATACTATATATTAGAGATATAGCACTGCATACTATATATTAGAGATAGCACTGCATACTATATATTAGAGATATAGCACTGCATACTATATATTGGAGATATAACACTGCATACTATATATTAGAGATATAGCACTGCATACTATATATTAGAGATATAGCACTGCATACTATATATTAGAGATATAGCACTGCATACTATATATTAGAGATATAGCACTGCATACTATATATTAGAGATATAGCACTGCATACTATATATTAGAGATATAACACTGCATACTATATATTAGAGATATAGCACTGCATACTACATATTAGAGATATAACACTGCATACTATATATTAGAGATATAGCACTGCATACTATATAATAGAGATATAACACTGCATACTATATATTAGAGATATAACACTGCATACTATATAATAGAGATATAGCACTGCATATTATATATTAGAGATATATCACTGCATACTATATATTAGAGATATAGCACTGCATACTATATATTAGAGACATGGCACTGCATACTATATATTAGAGATATAGCACTGCATACTATATATTAGAGACATGGCACTGCATACTATATATTAGAGATATAGCACTGCATACTATATATTAGAGACATGGCACTGCATACTATATATTAGAGATATAGCACTGCATACTATATATTAGAGACATGGCACTGCATACTATATATTAGAGATATAGCACTGCATACTATATATTAGAGATATAGCACTGCATACTATATATTAGAGATATAGCACTGCATACTATATATTAGAGATATAGCACTGCATACTATATATTGGAGATATAACACTGCATACTATATATTAGAGATATAGCACTGCATACTATATATTAGAGATATAACACTGCATACTATATATAAGAGATGTAGCACTGCATACTATATAATAGAGATATAACACTGCATACTATATATTAGAGATATAGCACTGCATACTATATATTAGAGATATAGCACTGCATACTATATATTAGAGATATAGCACTGCATACTATATATTAGAGATATAGCACTGCATACTATATATTAGAGATATAGCACTGCATACTATATATTAGAGATATAGCACTGCATACTATATAATAGAGATATAACACTGCATACTATATAATAGAGATATAACACTGCATACTATATATTAGAGATATGGCACTGCATACTATATATTAGAGATATAGCACTGCATACTATATAATAGAGATATAACACTGCATACTATATATTAGAGATATAACACTGCATACTATATATTAGAGATATAACACTGCATACTATATATTAGAGATATAGCACTGCATACTATATAATAGAGATATAACACTGCATACTATATATGAGATATAGCACTGCATACTATATATTAGAGATATAGCACTGCATACTATATATTAGAGATATAACACTGCATACTATATATTAGAGGTATAGCACTGCATACTATATATTAGAGATATAGCACTGCATACTATATATTAGAGATATAGCACTGCATACTATATAATAGAGATATAGCACTGCATACTATATAATAGAGATATAACACTGCACACTATATATTAGAGATATAGCACTGCATACTACATATTAGAGATATAGCACTGCATACTATATATTAGAGATATAACACTGCATACTATATTTTAGAGATATAGCACTGCATACTATATATTAGAGATATAGCACTGCATACTACATATTAGAGATATAGCACTGCATACTATATATTAGAGATATAACACTGCATACTATATATTAGAGATATAGCACTGCATACTATATAATAGTGATATAGCACTGTATACTATATATTAGAGATATAGCACTGCATACTATATAATAGAGATATAGCACTGCATACTATATATTAGAGATATAGCACTGCATACTATATAATAGAGATATAACACTGCATACTATATATTAGAGATATAGCACTACATACTATATAATAGAGATATAGCACTGCATACTATATATTAGAGACATAGCACTGCATACTATATAATAGAGATATAACACTGCATACTATATATTAGAGATATAGCACTGCATACTATATATTAGAGATATAGCACTGCATACTATATAATAGAGATATACCACTGCATACTATATATTAGAGATATAGCACTGCATACTATATATTAGAGATGTAGCACTGCATACTATATAATAGAGATATAACACTGCATACTATATATTAGCGATATAGCACTGCATACTATATATTAGAGATATAGCACTGCATACTATATAATAGAGATATAACACTGCATACTATATATTAGAGATATAGCACTGCATACTATATATTAGAGATATAGCACTGCATACTATATAATAGAGATATAACACTGCATACTATATATTAGATATATAGCACTGCATACTATATATTAGAGATATAGCACTGCATACTATATATTAGAGATATAGCACTGCATACTATATATTAGAGATATAACACTGCATACTATATATTACAGATATAGCACTGCATACTATATAATAGAGATATAGCACTGCATACTATATAATAGAGATATAACACTGCATACTATATAATAGAGATATAGCACTGCATACTATATAATAGAGATATAACACTGCATACTATATAATAGAGATATAACACTGCATACTACATATTAGAGATATAACACTGCATACTACATATGCATACCCATGCATACACTGCCCACCCCATATACATACACTGCTCACCCCATATACCTACACTGCCCCCCCATATACCTACACTGCACACCCCATATACCTACACTGCCCATACCATACATACACTGCCCACCCCATATACATACACTGCCCATCCATATACCTACACCCCCCCCCATACATACACTGCTCACCCCATATACCTACACTGCCCCCCCATACATACACTGCTCACCCCATATACCTACACTGCACACCCCATATACCTACACTGCCCATACCATACATACACTGCCCACCCCATATACATACACTGCCCACCCATATACCTACACTGCCCCCCCATACATACACTGCTCACCCCATATACCTACACTGCCCCCCATATACCTACACTGCCCACCCCATATACATACACTGCCCACCCCATATACATACACTGCACACCCCATATACCTACACTGCCCCCCCATACATACACTGCTCACCCCATATACCTACACTGCCCCCATATACCTACACTGCACACCCCATATACCTACACTGCCCATCCCATACATACACTGCCCACCCCATATACATACACTGCCCACTCCATATACATACCCTGCCCACCCCATATACCTACACTGCCCCCCCATACATACACTGCTCACCCCATATACCTACACTGCCCCCCCATATACCTACACTGCACACCCCATATACCTACACTGCCCATCCCATACATACACTGCCCACCCCATATACATACACTGCCCACCCCATATACATACACTGCCCACCCCATATACATACACTGCCCACCCCATATACATACACTGCCCACCCCATATACATACACTGCCCACCCCATACATACACTGCTCACCCCATATACATACACTGCTCACCCCATATACCTACACTGCCCATCCCATATACCTACACTGCCCATCCCATATACCTACACTGCCCACCCCATATACATACACTGCCCCCCCCATATACATACACTGCCCATCCCATACATACACTGCCCATCCCATACATACACTGCCCACCCCATATACATACACTGCTGCCCACCCCATATACATACACTGCCCACCCCATATACATACACTGCCCACCCCATATACATACACTGCCCACCCCATATACACACACTGCCCCCCCATACACACACTGCCATACACACACTGCCCACCTATATACATACACTGCTCACCCCATATACACACACTGCCCACCCCATATGCATACACTGCCCACCCCATATGCATACACTGCCCACCCCATATGCATACACTGCCCACCCCATATACATACACTGCCCACCCCATATACATACACTGCCCACCCATATACACACACACACTGCCCACCAATATATATCACTGACAGCCGCTAGAGGCGCTTCTGCGATTCTCTCTTTGAAAATCACAGAGAGAAGACAAGCTGGACGTCCATAGGAAAGCATTTAGTAATGCTTTCCTATGGGCGGTTTGAATGCGTGCGCGGCTCTTGCCGCGAATGCACATTCGAATCTGACATCGGCAGAGGAAGGAGAATTCGCCAGCCCAGCACAGGAGAAAAGTAAGTGGCTAAAGAGGTTTCAACCCCTTCAGCCCAGCGGGAGGGGGGCCCTGAGGGTCGAGGGGGGGGCGGGGGGGGAGGGGCGGGGACATAATGACCCTATAGTGCCAGAAAAACTAGTTTGTTTTCCTGGCACTATAGTGCTCCTTTAATATTTTGTCTTCGAAGGGCCCTGGATCTAATTTTGTCCGGGGGCCCAGAAGGCTGTCAGTCCATCCCTGAATAGAGATATAACACTGCATACTATATATTAGATATATAGCACTGCATACTATATATTAGAGATAAAACACTGCATACTATATATTAGAGATATAACACTGCATACTATATATTAGATATATAGCACTGCATACTATATATTAGAGATATAGCACTGCATACTATATATTAGAGATATAGCACTGCATACTATATAATAGAGATATAACACTGTATACTATATATTAGATATATAGCACTGCATACTATATATTAGAGATATAGCACTGCATACTATATATTAGAGATATAGCACTGCATACTATATATTGGAGATATAACACTGCATACTATATATTACAGATATAGCACTGCATACTATATAATAGAGATATAACACTGCATACTATATATTAGAGATATAGCACTGCATACTATATATTAGAGATATAGCACTGCATACTATATAATAGAGATATAACACTGCATACTATATAATAGAGATATAGCACTGCATACTATATAATAGAGATATAACACTGCATACTATATATTAGAGATATAACACTGCATACTACATATTAGAGATATAACACTGCATACTACATATTAGAGATATAACACTGCATACTACATATTAGAGATATAACACTGCATACTACATATTAGATATATAGCACTGCATACTATATATTAGAGATATAACACTGCATACTATATAATAGAGATATAGCACTGCATACTATATAATAGAGATATAACACTGCATACTATATATTAGAGATATAACACTGCATACTACATATTAGAGATATAACACTGCATACTACATATTAGAGATATAACACTGCATACTACATATTAGAGATATAACACTGCATACTACATATTAGATATATAGCACTGCATACTATATATTAGAGATATAACACTGCATACTATATAATAGAGATATAGCACTGCATACTATATAATAGAGATATAACACTGCATACTATATATTAGAGATATAGCACTGCATACTATATATTAGAGATATAGCACTGCATACTATATATTAGAGATATAGCACTGCATACTATATATTAGAGATATAGCACTGCATACTATATAATAGAGATATAACACTGCATACTACATATTAGAGATATAACACTGCATACTATATATTAGAGATATAGCACTGCATACTATATATTAGAGATATAGCACTGCATACTATATAATAGAGATATAGCACTGCATACTATATATTAGAGATATAACACTGCATACTATATATTAGATATATAGCACTGCATACTATATATTAGAGATATAGCACTGCATACTATATATTAGAGATATAGCACTGCATACTATATATTAGAGATATAACACTGCATACTATATAATAGAGATATAACACTGCATACTATATATTAGAGATATAACACTGCATACTATATATTAGATATATAGCACTGCATACTATATATTAGAGATATAGCACTGCATACTATATATTAGAGATATAGCACTGCATACTATATATAAGAGATATAGCACTGCATACTATATATTAGAGACATGGCACTGCATACTATATATTAGAGATATAACACTGCATACTATATATGAGATATAGCACTGCATACTATATATTAGAGACATGGCACTGCATACTATATATTAGAGATATAGCACTGCATACTATATATTAGAGATATAGCACTGCATACTATATAATAGAGATATAACACTGCATACTATATATTAGAGACATAGCACTGCATACTATATATTAGAGATATATCACTGCATACTATATATTAGAGATATAGCACTGCATCCTATATATTAGAGATATAGCACTGCATACTCTATACTAGAGATAAAGCACGGCCTCCGATCCAGTACTAGCATGATATTTAGCATACTGCAATACAAACTTAAAGTGTCTCGATCCTCATTTTCCTACAGAGCACCGTAATTATGGAATAACCTCAGGGTCACATCTTCATTCCATCTAAAATCCTTTAAGAGATCTATGGCAACATACCTCAGCAGAGAATGCACGTCATGGTTAAATATATGTATTATCTGTTATGTGTTACATTTATATATGCAGGGCCGGATTAACATAGGGGCTGATGGAGCTGCAGCTCCAGGCCCAGGCCCATGGAATAGGCCCATTTAAAAAAAAAAAAAATTTTTTTTTTTTTTTTTTTTTTTTTACATACTACTCTTAGGATTGCCACCTGACTGGTATTTTACTGGCACAGCTGGTATTTCAGGCTGCCTGGCCATGCCGGTATTGCAGTAATACCGGCAATACAAATGCAGGTTTTTTTCTCAGAATAAATGGAGATTACTCTGCAATACCAGCACCAGCCAGTAGGGTTCACTGTGTGTGGAGAGAGGCAGGGATAGGAAGTTACACAGCATACCCCTGCCTCTCTCTACTACTCACTGATCCGTGGGGGAGCAGCAACACAGCACAGAGTCCAGACAGCAGCTCTACAGCTCAGGTAAGTGAGGGATGTGGGGAAAGGCAGCAGGGACACTGAGACTCTAGGGGACATATGGGAACACTGAGACACTAGGGGACACAGACACTAGGGGACACATGGGGACAAAGACACTAGGGCACACTGAGACACTGGGACACATGGGGACACAGACACTGGGAGACCTGGGAACACAGACACATGGGGACATAGGGACATTGGGAGACACTGAGACATTGAGACACGGAGAAACTATGTCCCCATGTCTCCCAGTGTCCCCATGTCCCCCAGCCAGTGTCCCCAGTGTCTGTGTCCCATGTCTCTCAGTGTGCCTAGTGTCCCCATATGTCCCAGTGTCCCCATGTCTATGTCCCCTAGTCTCCCAGTGTCCCCTAGTCTCCCAGTGTCTGTGTTCCCATGTCTGTGTCCCTAGTGTCTTAGTGTTCCTAAATGTTTCAGTGTCCCCATGTCTCCCAGTGTCTGTGTCTGTTGTGTCTCAGTGTCCCCATTTCGCCCAGTTTCCCCAAATGTCTCCCAGTGTCCCCATGTCTCTGTGTCCTCATGTCTCTGTGTCCCCATGTCTCTGTGTCCCCATGTCTCTCAGTGTCCCCGGGTCTCTCAATGTCCCCATGTCTTTCAGTGTCCCCATTTCTCTCAGTGTCACCATGTCTCTCAGTGTCCCCATGTCTCTCTGTGTCCCAAGCTCTCTCAGTGTCCCCTTTTCTCACTGTGTCCCCAGTATCCTAGTGACATGGGGACACACTGAGAGATTGGGACACTGGGAGAAATGGGGACACTGAGACACTGGGAGACTAGGGACTGGGCGACATGGGGACACTGACACTGAGACACTGGGTGACTTGCAAGACTGAGACACTGGGAGACAGGGAGACACTGGGAGCAATCCATCTATACAGCAGAATCAAACTGTGAGTAGTTTGTTGGTGATTTTACAGAATTTTCTCTGATATAACTCCTTGTGATTTACATCATGTGATGTCACGCATAACTAATTAATTATAAAAATGATAAAGACTGGTATTTTTTTCCAAGAAAGGTGGCAACCCTAACTACTCTTCACATACTTTTGCTTAAAGGAGCACTATAGGTTCAGGACCTCAATCATGTATTTCGGACCCTATTATGTTAAAACCACCACCCTGTCCCCTTCTTGCCTCCCTAAATATAGTAAAATATTACTTTTATTCAAGTCTGCAGCTGCTGGCTCTACCTCTGAACTGACTGTCTGTTGACATCATCAGAAGTGGTGGTCTGAGCAAATTAAAATACTTCCCCATAGGATTGGCTGAGACTGTCAACTAGGCAGATCAGGGGCAGAGCCAGCACAAGTCCAATATAGCCCTGGCCAATCAGCATCTCCTCATAAAGATAAATTGAATCAACGCATCTCTATGAGGAAAGTTCAGTGTCTGCATGCAGAGGGCGGAAACACAGAATGGCAGTGCTGCACATTAGGCAGTACTGCCCCAGGAAGCACCTCTAGCAGCCATCTAAGGAGTGGCCAGTGGAGTTATTTTCTCTGAAAAGACAGTGTTTACTGCAAAAAGCCTGAATGGAATGATTCTACTTACCAGAACAAAAACAATAATCTGCAGTTGTTCTGGTGACGAGGCATGTATGGGAACAAAACTTGTGTGGACTGGCTGACAATAAAATTAGTTTAGGTAATGCAGACGTTGGTCTCTGACACTGTGGCATGTCCCTTTTCTTCTACACTCACTACATACACCTTTTCTCTGTCTCAGACTATATACCAGGAACGTCTGCCTGCTAGTAAGAAGGTGAGGAGACAAGTGGACCAGCGAGTGCTAGGGGACAGTCCTCAGAAAGCATGGAGTGAGCGCATCATTAGACGCATTTATGTCAAGCTCAGGGTGCTGCTTGCATAGTATGCCCTTAGTTGGACAGCCTGCATGATTGGCGGGCAGCCTGACATGCATTCATGCCAGGCTGGCCTTCCAATTCTTTGGACAGACATGCCCCCTTTTTGGGCATGTTCTCCCCTTTTGGCAGGTTACGTGATTCGCACCAGTGGCCCACCCTTTTACCCCACCCATTGACTTCCTGCTTCACTGGACACTGCTGTTAGGGGTTATGGATTTACTTGACAGATGAAAACATAAATTAGAGAGAGATTAGCATAGAGTATGTGTTTTCTTATAGCTGCATACTATGAGTTTCCCTCCAGCACCATCTCCATCAGATACATGACGCTTGGGAGGTATGACTGTTTTGGTGTTTTTGTTCGATAAGATTCCGTAGTTAGGCCCATCATAATTGTCAGCACCAGGCCCACTGTGCTCTTAATCCGGCCCTGTATATATGTGTGTATGTATGTGTGTATATATATATATATATATATATATATATATATATATATATATTGTTTGTATATTGTATTTTTTACAATATTTTACCCTATTGTATCAATGCAATGTTTTGTGCACCCAGGACATAATTGAAAATGAGAGAAATCTCAATGTATCTTGTAACGGATCGCCTGGCACCCCGACTTGGTACCTCCGTTAATGGATGCTCCTAGTGCTCCCTGAGGACTCCAAGCACTCTGGCAGACACCACAATCACCGAATCCGAGAAACCTTTTAAATTCTCCCAAGCATATGAATGCTGTAGACCATTGAATAGGAACCATACGAATAGGCTTGTACTCCTAGCAGTCAACTGGAACAGCATACAATAAATCCTTCCCCCAATAATGAGACGACACTTCACTTTGAGGGTAAAACAGGAACTCTGGACTGGCTCATCCAGCCTGGCTTTTATTACAATAATCCACATACAGGCCACACCCAGGGGGAGGCATAAAATAACCAATCACATACATGGTTCAGCCCACACATCCCCTCCCCTCAGATAACATTAAACCCAATTATCCGGTACACTTTTCCAGCCAAGTTCTGGATGTACCCCAAAAACAGGGGGTACACCTTTAAATCCAGCATCGCTGGATAGCCCTTATTCAGGGGGACAACATATCCAAAATTCAAGTCATTCGGATGAACAGTTCGGGAGATATGAGGTTCCAAAGATTTGACCGACCGCATGGGTAAAGTATCCGAAAACAGTTCCATGCATTTTGGCCCTGCGGTCGGTCACAAACAAGGGAATGAAAACAGGCGAATTGCCTGTGTTATAGAGCCTGGAGAGGGTTTGAATGAATTCCCTTGTTTGTGGGGTTCTTTCTACCGAACGGCGGGTCATTCGGTAGTTTCTATACGAATTTCTGGAAGTATGGAGGTCTCAGCGGTGTTTGCCTAGTCAAGTGTCCGATTTTAGTTCCAGACACTCGACGGCAAAACACCGCTGTTCGGTAGTTTAAGATGGCCGCCGCCACGTGTTTGTTTCCCGAATGGCGGCCACCCAGAGGACAAAGAATACATTACACTGATTGCCAATTACCCGTTTGCAACATTGTTGCAAACTGTAATTGGAGGCACACTTAGTCCTGGGTGGTCTGGTTGTTCGGTAGTTTCACTCAATATAATGAATGGAGTGATTCTACCGAACAATCAGGTGAATGCTGCATACATATCCCAGGTTAAACTCAACACATAAATACATATGTAATATTAAAGGCAGTATACTGGAATATGCTCCACAGTCTTAAAGGGACAGTAGTCCCAAAAGTCCCAATATATCCATTGCTGATTTTAAAGGGCCAGTAGCAGCAATATAAAGTACAATATGCCCCAAATAACCCAGGGGCCATAGTCAGCAGGTAGGAGGCTAGCAAACAGGCTTCTCCAGGGCCCAGTGGCGAGGTTGGTTTCGCCACATATCTTTCCTGGTAAAATATTTTATAAATAAATAGATACCGGTAAATACACTGTGTGCAGAATTATTGGGCAAATGAGTATTTTGACCACATCGTCCTCTTTATGCATGTTGTCTTACTCCAAGCTGTATAGGCTCGAAAGCCTACTACCAATTAAGCATATTAGGTGATGTGCATCTCTGTAATGAGAAGGGGTGTGGTCTAATGACATCAACACCCTATATCAGGTGTGCATAATTATTAGGCAACTTCCTTTCCTTTGGCAAAATGGGTCAAAAGAAGGACTTGACAGGCTCAGAAAAGTCAAAAATAGTGAGATATCTTGCAGAGGGATGCAGCACTCTTAAAATTGCAAAGCTTCTGAAGCGCGATCATCGAACAATCAAGCGTTTCATTCAAAATAGTCAACAGGGTCGCAAGAAGCGTGTGGAGAAACCAAGGCGCAAAATAGCTGCCCATGAACTGAGAAAAGTCAAGCGTGCAGCTGCCAAGATGCCACTTGCCACCAGTTTGGCCATATTTCAGAGCTGCAACATCACTGGAGTGCCTGAAAGCACAAGGTGTGCAATACTCAGAGACATGGCCAAGGTAAGAGGCTGAAAGACGACCACCACTGAACAAGACACACAAGCTGAAACGTAAAGACTGGGCCAAGAAATATCTCAAGACTGATTTTTCTAAGGTTTTATGGACTGATGAAATGAGAGTGAGTCTTGATGGGCCAGATGGATGGATTGGTAAAGGGCAGAGAGCTCCAGTCCGACTCAGACGCCAGCAAGGTGGAGGTGGAGTACTGGTTTGGGCTGGTATCATCAAAGATGAGCTTGTGGGGCCTTTTCGGGTTGAGGATGGAGTCAAGCTCAACTCCCAGTTTCTGGAAGACACCTTCTTAAAGCAGTGGTACAGGAAGAAGTCTGCATCCTTCAAGAAAAACATGATTTTAATGCAGGACAATGCTCCATCACACGCGTCCAAGTACTCCACAGCGTGGCTGGCAAGAAAGGGTATAAAAGAAGAAAATCTAATGACATGGCCTCCTTGTTCACCTGATCTGAACCCCATTGAGAACCTGTGGTCCATCATCAAATGTGAGATTTACAAGGAGGGAAAACAGTACACCTCTCTGAACAGTGTCTGGGAGGCTGTGGTTGCTGCTGCACGCAATGTTGATGGTGAACAGATCAAAACACTGACAGAATCCATGGATGGCAGGCTTTTGAGTGTCCTTGCAAAGAAAGGTGGCTATATTGGTCACTGACTTGTTTTTGTTATGTTTTTGAATGTCAGAAATGTATATTTGTGAATGTTGAGATGTTATATTGGTTTCACTGGTAAAAATAAATAATTGAAATGGGTATATATTTGTTTTTTGTTAAGTTGCCTAATAATTATGCACAGTAATAGTCACCTGCTCACACAGATATCCCCCTAAAATAGCTAAAACTAAAAACTACTTCCAAAAATATTCAGCTTGGATATTTATGTTTTTTGGGTTCATTGAGAACATGGTTGTTGTTCAATAATAAAATTAATCCTCAAAAATACAACTTGCCTAATAATTCTGCACTCCCTGTAAATATTAGAGATATAACACTGCATTTGATATGAGTATCCCCTTACATAGCATTAAACATGTATCTGCCTTGCTCCCTGTATAAACGCTGTGGGAGTCCAAGTCTCCACTGAAGAGAAGATTGTTCAGGTTCACAGTCTAACATTGCAATCCAGTATCTAACTGTGAGTAATGGATGCTGTTTGACTCGATAAATCACCATCATTTGTCAGCTCTTATTGAGGTCACAAACACAATATTCCGGCCATCTTGCTGCAGGGTAGTTGTTTTCCAAAGACCAGAAACAAGATTAAACTTCAGAGATGTGAGTATGATGCAGCTCGCTCTGAGCCTGAGTGTTCCTCCCATTGCTCCAGCATTCCATAATCCAAGAAAGTTTCTATCAGCGAAATTAGTTTATATATATCAGCATCAGGACCAAGTTGTATCACAGCTGTGCCGTGTTTATACCCTTTCTGTGTCCAGGCTTAATAGATGCTGTTTGTGTGTATTCTGTCTCTGTGTCCAGGCTTAATAGATGCTGTTTGTGTGTATTCTGTCTCTGTGTCCAGGCTTAACAGATGCTGTTTGTGTGTATTCGGTCTCTGTGTCCAGGCTTAACAGATGCTGTTTGTGTGTATTCTGTCTCTGTGTCCAGGCTTAATAGATGATGTTTGTGTCTACTCTGTCTCTGTGTCCAGGCTTAATAGATGCTGTTTGTGTCTATTCTGCCTCTGTGTCCAGGCTTAATAGATGATGTTTGTGTCTACTCTGTCTCTGTGTCCAGGCTTAATAGATGCTGTTTGTGTCTATTCTGTCTCTGTGTCCAGGCTTAATAGATGCTGTTTGTGTCTACTCTGTCTCTGTGTCCAGGCTTAATAGATGCTGTTTGTGTCTATTCTGTCTCTGTGTCCTGGCTTAATACATGCTGCTTGTGTCTACTCTGTCTCTGTGTCCAGGCTTAATGCTGTTTGTGTGTATTCTGTCTCTGTGTCCAGGCTTAATAGATGCTGTTTGTGTCTACTCTGTCTCTGTGTCCAGGCTTAATAGATGCTGTTTGTGTCTACTCTGTCTCTGTGTCCAGGCTTAATAGATGCTGTTTGTGTCTATTCTGCCTCTGTGTCCAGGCTTAATAGATGCTGTTTGTGTCTATTCTGTCTCTGTGTCCTGGCTTAATAGATGCTGTTTGTGTCTATTCTGTTTCTGTGTCCAGGTTTAACAGATGCTGTTTGTGTCTATTCTGTCTCTGTGTCCTGGCTTAATAGATGCTGTTTGTGTCTACTCTGTCTCTGTGTCCAGGCTTAATAGATGCTGTTTGTGTGTATTCTGTCTCTGTGTCAAGGCTTAACAGATGCTGTTTGTGTGTATTCTGTCTCTGTGTCCAGGCTTAATAGATGCTGTTTGTGTCTATTCTGTTTCTGTGTCCTGGCTTAATAGATGCTGTTTGTGTCTATTCTGTTTCTGTGTCCAGGCTTAACCGATGCTGTTTGTGTGTATTCTGTCTCTGTGTCCAGGCTTAACAGATGCTGTTTGTGTGTATTCTGTCTCTGTGTCCAGGCTTAATAGTTGCTGTTTGTGTCTATTCTGTCTCTGTGTCCAGGCTTAATAAATGCTGTTTGTGTCTATTCTGCCTCTGTGTCCAGGCTTAATAGATGCTGTTTGTGTGTATTCTGTCTCTGTGTCCAGGCTTAATAGATGCTGTTTGTGTCTATTCTGTTTCTGTGTCCAGGCTTAATAAATGCTGTTTGTGTCTATTCTGCCTCTGTGTCCAGGCTTAATAGATGCTGTTTGTGTGTATTCTGTCTCTGTGTCCAGGCTTAATAGATGCTGTTTGTGTCTATTCTGTCTCTGTGTCCAGGCTTAATAGGTGCTGCTTGTGTCTATTCTGTCTCTGTGTCCAGGCTTAATAGATGCTGTTTGTGTGTATTCTGTCTCTGTGTCCAGGCTTAATAGATGCTGTTTGTGTCTATTCTGTCTCTGTGTCCAGGCTTAATAAATGCTGTTTGTGTCTATTCTGCCTCTGTGTCCAGGCTTAATAGATGCTGTTTGTGTGTATTCTGTCTCTGTGTCCAGGCTTAATAGATGCTGTTTGTGTCTATTCTGTTTCTGTGTCCAGGCTTAATAAATGCTGTTTGTGTCTATTCTGTCTCTGTGTCCAGGCTTAATAGATGCTGTTTGTGTGTATTCTGTCTCTGTGTCCAGGCTTAATAGATGCTGTGCATGTGTGTATTCTGTCTCTGTGTCCAGGCTTAATGCTGTTTGTGTGTATTCTGTCTCTGTGTCCAGGCTTAATAGATGTTCTGTGTGTGTATTCTGTTTCTGTGTCCAGGCTTAACAGTTGCTGTTTGTGTCTATTCTGTCTCTGTGTCCAGGCTTAACAGATGCTTTTTGTGTCTATTCTGTCTCTGTGTCCAGGCTTAACAGATGCTGTTTGTGTCTATTCTGTCTCTGTGTCCAGGCTTAATAGATGCTGTTTGTGTGTATTCTGTCTCTGTGTCCAGGCTTAATAAATGCTGTTTGTGTCTATTCTGCCTCTGTGTCCAGGCTTAATAGATGCTGTTTGTGTGTATTCTGTCTCTGTGTCCAGGCTTAATAGATGCTGTTTGTGTCTATTCTGTTTCTGTGTCCAGGCTTAATAAATGCTGTTTGTGTCTATTCTGCCTCTGTGTCCAGGCTTAATAGATGCTGTTTGTGTGTATTCTGTCTCTGTGTCCAGGCTTAATAGATGCTGTTTGTGTGTATTCTGCCTCTGTGTCCAGGCTTAATAGATGCTGTTTGTGTCTATTCTGTCTCTGTGTCCAGGCTTAATAGGTGCTGCTTGTGTCTATTCTGTCTCTGTGTCCAGGCTTAATAGGTGCTGCTTGTGTCTATTCTGTCTCTGTGTCCAGGCTTAATAGATGCTGTTTGTGTGTATTCTGTCTCTGTGTCCAGGCTTAATAGATGCTGTGCATGTGTGTATTCTGTCTCTGTGTCCAGGCTTAATGCTGTTTGTGTGTATTCTGTCTCTGTGTCCAGGCTTAATAGATGCTGTTTGTGTGTATTCTTTCTCTGTGTCCAGGCTTAATGCTGTTTGTGTGTATTCTGTCTCTGTGTCCAGGCTTAACAGATGTTCTGTGTGTGTATTCTGTTTCTGTGTCCAGGCTTAACAGATGCTGTTTGTGTCTATTCTGTCTCTGTGTCCAGGCTTAACAGATGCTGTTTGTGTCTAGGCTATCTCTGTGTCCAGGCAGGGTAGGCATTTTTAGCATAAAATATAGAACTCACAGTAAAGAGCAGTTTTAGGGCTGTTACTCCACACCACAATACTACATATATAATTATATTGTTTTATTATTACGGAATGCTAGTTATTACAGTTTAATGGCTGGTGTCTCAGATTGGGCATTTTTTTTGTACTTGCCCCCAGCCCATATGTAGCCAGCCCTTCATTGTATGCAGGCTTTCTGAATGCTAGTTTGTAACTCCCTATGTCATCTCTCTTTGAGCGTAACATTGCTCATTTAAATGTGAGTGGATACCTTGTATTCATAACCAGTTATCTCTAATTTACTGTATACCTTATATTTCTAACTCACAAAGCACACAAAAGGCACTGCAGTAAAACAGTGTATAGCAACCATTGATGCAGAGGTATTCTTTGCAGCATGAGATGGTGCATTGTGATGCATGAAGATGATTTTATTACGGAAAGCATAGTTCTTCCTTCTGTACCAGGGAAGAAAGTGGTCAGTCAGAAACTCCACATACTTTGTAGAGGTCATCTTTACACCTTCGGGGACCCTGAAGGGACCGATCAGCTCTCTTCCCATGATTCAGGCCCAAAACATGACTCCCCCACTGCCTTGCTGATGTCGGAGCCTTGTTGGAACAGGCTGGCCATCCACCAACCATCCACTACTCCATCCATCTGGACCATCCAGGGTTGCACGGCACTCTTTGAAAATTAGTCTTCATGTATTTTTCTGCCCAATGCAGCCGTTTCTGCTTGTGAGCATTGGTTAGCGGTGGCCGAATAGAAGGTTTATGCACAGTTGCAAGACTCTGGAGGACTCTACACCTTGATGTCTGTGGGACTCCAGAGGCACCAGCAGCTTCAAATATCTGTTTGCTGCTATGTAATGGTATTTTAGCAGCTGCTCTCTTGATCTGATGCATGGATCTGGCAGAAATCTTCCTCAATGTGCCTTTATCTGCACAAACCCGTCTGTGCTCTGAATCAGCCACAGATCTCTTAATAGTGCGATGATCACGCTTAAGTTTTCGTGAAATATCTAATGTTTTCATACCTCGTCCAAGGCATTACTCCTTTCGGCAGCAGAGCGATCCTTTTTCTTCCCCATATTGCATTAAAATGGTGCCCTGCTTAATAATGTGGAACACCCTCCTTTAGTAGTTGTGACGGAACCAGCCCCGCCACTTGTGCCTGGGGAGGACTGCTTGCCAGCCTCTTGCCCTGCGACTATGGCCCTGGGATGTATTTCCCTTCTAGGAACTGATTTGGGCATATTGTATTTTATTATGCTGCTGCTGGTCCTTTAAGAACCATCTGGGGACATACTGTGGAGTTACTGGGTGGCCACCATTTCACGTATCAGAGGCACATGGTGAGAACAATGGATGAAGCACATGGTGAGAACAATGGATGGCGGCCATTTTAATCACAGACATTGTTGTGACTTTTCTACACGGTGCCATCTCGCCGGTATTTGGTGCACAAAGACATCATGCAGTAGTTTTAAACTATACAACAGGGGACACATTATACAGTAATTATTTTTCATATAGCTTGTATATGTTCTGCGGAATCTGCATTAAACTGTATCTTCCAAACTACTGAACGGATCTGGGTGAATTTTGGATATGTGGTTCACCCAGATCCCCCGGTTCCGAGGATTTTTATGGGGTTATTGCATGTTTTGGGGTCCCTGTGATATGTTTTATAAAACTGTATTTCTCTGCCTGTGATAATTATATTACCCATTGTGTTCAGTAATCATATCACAGGCAGAGGGGAGGATTTTGTGTGGGAGTGTCTGTGTGTATTGTACGGATTGATTGGTTGTATTTCAAAACCCTGTGGGCAGTACTATGTTTGTGGATTGTGAATAAAAGAGGCTGTATGTGCCAGTACAGTCAGTTCTGCTTGACCTCAAAATGAAGTGTCGTGTCGTTATTGGGGGAATTGGATTGTATGCTGATTGCCAGGAGTGTAAGCTGATTGTATGCTTTTCCTGTTCAGCTGTTTACAGCATTCATATGCTTGAGAGCATTCGTATGCTTCTCCAGTTTGGTGGTTGTGGTGTCTGCTGCAGTGCTTGGAGTCCTCAGGAAGCGCTAGGAGCATCCTTCAACGGAGGTACCCAGTCGGGTGCCCGTCGATCTGTTACAGTTGTTTTTCCTTAAATTGGGCTCACCTGGCAATCTAAATATCACAGGTGTCCGAGATTGTTTTCAGTGATCAAAAGAGCCCTGAGACACAATGCCATCCATGAGTCAAACCGAAAAACAAAATATTTAATATTTGTGACACTTAAATAGAATTTGCATAATAATTTGGAACAGAGTGTAAACTGGTTTACCATCTGGACCTATAACAAAAAATATAAACAGTTGAACTCATTACACCTAAAAGTAAAACTGTGATAGATCACCAGATCACATACATAGAGGGTTACATTGATGACAGTTCTAAGTGACATTAAAGTCAATTTCAACTTTTTGGGCAAAAAGCCAAGCTGGAAAAGTGGTCCAAGCCAGCTAATATCTGTCCTTGAGATCAGAAAGAGACATAGGGAACAGGAGCGTGTTCATCAGAAATGATACAAAGATGGGTTAAATTGAATAGAGACCAGACCGTTCTACTAATATAAACAATCGTAAAACCTAAAACCATCTAGAATGCTGCTCTGATTGTGTTCCCCATGGAATGTACTCATTGTAAAATCAAAGTAGGGTTTAGCAGTGAACTATAGAAGCAATATATTATATGAAAGCAAGTGGACGATAATTTGGGAGCCTGCATCCTACCTGTTCTGATACTTTTAGAGCCTGTATGGTTCAGGTTGATGTTGGCTTTGATACCCTTCGTTCTCTTACCATTACATTTACCTAGTTATATGATATTAAGAGGCTTTACATGCCATGTAAATAACAGTAGAGAATTTGGCCTCGGTGTAAGTAATTTGTATAAAGATTTAAACATATTTTAATATTTCGATATTGGTTTATGTATTGATATATTTATTCATATATGCTGCAGATATATATACACAGCGCTCACTTTAAATTCATTTTGAATTCTCACTTTAATGAATGGCCCTCTAAATATTGAAAATAAAATTAAAATAAAGAATGTTTATCAACATATAATAAATCATTTGCAAAGCTTAGCCAAAAATATTAAATTGTAGCCATTTTTCTCTAAACAGCTGATAAGAAACTGAAACCTGAATTGCAGATTTTTAGTCCAAACCGATGAAGAGCATTGTTTGGTGTCGCTATTAGGATGTTAGGGATTAGGATGTTACTGTATAGTGAACACATCCCATAGCCAGGAAAGGTGTTAGACACTGTTTGCCAAGTCTACCTAAAGAACAAGGGAAAATCACAAATATATTTAATTATGTAAAAAAATATTGCTTTTCAAATACCACCTATATAATAAGACTAAATATTAAATCCTGTTCCTGCATTTGTTGATCAGTAATTAGAAGTTCTAGTGAAAGAGGAAAGGTGTTTGTAATAATGTTGCCAGGTGATGAGATAACTCGTGATAATTATCGTGCAGGATGATGTTATGATCACAATGATGCTGGACGGTTGGTCAGTAGACTTTGCATGGTACAGGTACCATCAGATGATTAGAAAAATAAGTTTCCCATAAATAGATTAAAATATATTCCCACGTGTGCTGTTTTAGTCTACATTTTGTGCATTTATATAACTCATATCTCACATATCTCTGCTGCCTCCTACTTCTCATGTTTCTTATTGCTGCATATGTTCACAAAACTGCCTTTCACATTACCTTTCTGTAGAAACTAAATTGAAAAGTTTGGCTTGGATTGCCTTTGTTCAATGTGTGCATCAGCACTATGACAGACACCCAGCACCGTGCCAATAAAGCAACACTCTATCACAGTCACCCAGCACTGTGCCAATAAAAATATACTCTATGACAGTCACCCAGCACTGTGCAAATAAAGCAAGACTCGATCACAGTCACCCAACACTGTGCCATTAAAGCAAGACTCTATCACAGTCACCCAGCACCGTGTCAATAAAGAAAGACTCTATGACAGTCACCCAGCACTGTGCCAATAAACCAAGACTCTATGACAGTCACCCAGCACTGTGCCAATAAAGCAACACTCTATCACAGTCACCCAGCACTGTGCCAATAAAGCAATGCTCTCTGACAGTTACCCAGCACTGTGCCAATAAACCAAGACTCTATCACAGTCACCCAGCACCGTGCCAATAAAGCAAGACTCTATGACAGTCACCCAGCACTGTGCCAATAAAGCAACACTCTATCACAGTCACCCAGCACTGTGCCAATAAAGCAATGCTCTCTGACAGTTACCCAGAACTGTGTCAATAAAGCAAGACTCTATGACAGTCACCCAGCACTGTGCCAATAAAGCAACACTCTATCACAGTCACCCAACACTGTGCCAATAAACCAATACTCTATGACAGTCACCCAACACTGTGCCAATAAACCAAGACTCTATCACAGTCACCCAGCACTGTGCCAATAAAGCAAGGCTCTATCACAGTCACCCAGCACCGTGTCAATAAAGCAAGGATCTATCACAGTCACCCAACACTGTGCCAATAAAGCAACACTCTATCACAGTCACCCAACACTGTGCCAATAAAGCAAGACTCTATCACAGTCACCCAACACTGTGCCAATAAACCAAGACTCTATCACAGTCACCCAGCACTGTGCCAATAAAGCAAGGCTCTATCACAGTCACCCAGCACTGTGCCAATAAACCAAGACTCTATGACAGTCACCCAGCACTGTGCCAATAAAGCAAGACTCTATCACAGTCACCCAGCACTGTGCCAATAAAGCAAGGCTCTATCACAGTCACCCAGCACTGTGCCAATAAAGAAAGACTCTATGACAGTCTACCAGCACTGTGCAAATAAAACAATACTCTATGACAGTCACACAATACTGTGCCAATAAACCAAGACTCGATCACAGTCACCCAACACTGTGCCATTAAAGCAAGACTCTATCACAGTCACCCAGCACTGTGCCAATAAAGCAAGACTCTATCACAGTCAATCAGCACCGTGTCAATAAACCAAGACTCTGACAATAACCCAGCACTGTGCTAATAAAGCAAGACTCTATGACAGTCACCCAACACTGTGCAAATAAAGAAAGACTCGATGACAGTCACCCAACACTGTGCCAATAAACCAATACTCTATGACAGTCACCCAACACTGTGCCAATAAACCAAGACTCTATGACAGTCACCCAGCACGTGTCAATAAAGCAAGACTCTATGACAGTCACCCAGCACTGTGCAAATAAAGAAAGACTCAATGACAGTCACCCAACACTGTGCCAATAAACCAATACTCTATGACAGTCACCCAACACTGTGCCAATAAACCAAGACTCTATCACAGTCACCCAGCACTGTGTCAATAAAGCAAGACTCTATCACAGTCACCCAGCACTGTGTCAATAAAGCAAGACTCGATCACAGTCACCCAACACTGTGCCATTAAAGCAAGACTCTATCACAGTCACCCAGCACCGTGTCAATAAAGAAAGACTCTATGACAGTCACCCAGCACTGTGCCAATAAACCAAGACTCTATGACAGTCACCCAGCACTGTGCCAATAAACCAAGACTCTATCACAGTCACCCAGCACTGTGTCAATAAAGCAAGACTCTATCACAGTCACCCAGCACTGTGCCAATAAACCAAGACTCTATGACAGTCACCCAGCACTGTGCCAATAAAGCAACACTCTATCACAGTCACCCAACACTGTGCCAATAAAGCAATGCTCTCTGACAGTTACCCAGCACTGTGCCAATAAACCAAGACTCTATCACAGTCACCCAGCACCGTGCCAATAAAGCAAGACTCTATGACAGTCACCCAGCACTGTGCCAATAAAGCAAGACTCTATCACAGTCACCCAGCACTGTGCCAATAAACCAAGACTCTATGACAGTCACCCAGCACTGTGCCAATAAAGCAAGGCTCTATCACAGTCACCCAACACTGTGCCAATAAAGCAACACTCTATCACAGTCACCCAGCACTGTGCCAATAAAGCAACACTCTATCACAGTCACCCAACACTGTGCCAATAAACCAAGACTCTATCACAGTCACCCAGCACCGTGCCAATAAAGCAAGGCTCTATCACAGTCACCCAGCACTGTGCCAATAAAACAATACTCTATGACAGTCACCCAACACTGTGCAAATAAAGAAAGACTCTATGACAGTCACCCAGCACTGTGAAAATAAAGCCAGACTCTATGACAGTCACACAATACTGTGCCAATAAACCAAGACTCGATCACAGTCACCCACACTGTGCCATTAAAGCAAGACTCTATCACAGTCACCCAGCACCGTGTCAATAAAGCAAGACTCTATGACAGTCACACAATACTGTGCCAATAAACCAAGACTCGATCACAGTCACCCAGCACTGTGCTAATAAAGCAAGACTCTATGACAGTCACCCAGCACTGTGCAAATAAAGAAAGACTCGATGACAGTCACCCAGCACTGTGCCAATAAACCAATACTCTATGACAGTCACCCAACACTGTGTCAATAAAGCAAGACTCTATCACAGTCACCCAGCACTGTGTCAATAAAGCAAGACTCGATCACAGTCACCCAACACTGTGCCATTAAAGCAAGACTCTATCACAGTCACCCAGCACCGTGTCAATAAAGAAAGACGCTATGACAGTCACCCAGCACTGTGCCAATAAACCAAGACTCTATGACAGTCACCCAGCACTGTGCCAATAAACCAAGACTCTATCACAGTCACCCAGCACTGTGTCAATAAAGCAAGACTCTATCACAGTCACCCAGCACTGTGCCAATAAACCAAGACTCTATCACAGTCACCCAGCACTGTGTCAATAAAGCAAGGCTCTATCACAGTCACCCAGCACTGTGCCAATAAACCAAGACTCTATGACAGTCACCCAGCACTGTGCCAATAAAGCAACACTCTATCACAGTCACCCAACACTGTGCCAATAAAGCAATGCTCTCTGACAGTTACCCAGCACTGTGCCAATAAACCAAGACTCTATCACAGTCACCCAGCACCGTGCCAATAAAGCAACACTCTATCACAGTCACCCAGCACTGTGCCAATAAACCAAGACTCTATGACAGTCACCCAGCACTGTGCCAATAAAGCAAGGCTCTATCACAGTCACCCAGCACCGTGCCAATAAAGCAAGGCTCTCTGACAGTTACCCAGCACTGTGCCAATAAACCAAGACTCTATGACAGTCACCCAGCACTGTGCCAATAAAGCAAGGCTCTATCACAGTCACCCAGCACCGTGCCAATAAAGCAAGGCTCTCTGACAGTCACCCAGCACTGTGCCAATAGAGCAAGGCTATATGACAGTCGCCCAGCACTGTGCCAATAAAGAGAGATTTCTGGAAGTTCAAAATCACAATCTGGCTCCTAGTGTACTTATCTCCATAACTACCCAATGGTGTATATATACGAGACAATATCTGCCATGTTTCACACTAATATAATCACCAATTTAAAGGGACATGCTGCTGCTCAATATAAAAAAGAAATAAAATAAAAATCCTGTGTAGTTACTACTGCAGGTTAATATTATTCTAATACAATTATTATAGCATTGACAGTCAGCATGTAACAACATGATTATCACTTATTTGACTATACAATATGTTTTGATAATAAAATCCACCTCTTTAAATGAGCAAATCCTAAATGAATCCGCTATAATTTAATGGACCACTCTAGTGCCAGGAAAACACTCGTTTTCCTGGCACTAGAGTGCCCTGAGGGTGCCCCCACCCTCAGGGTCCCACTCCCGCCCGGCTCTGGAAAGGGGAAAGTGTTTAAAACTTACCTTTTTCCAGCGGTGGGCGGAGAGCTCTCCTCCTCCGATCCGCCTCTTCTCCTCCCCGTCGGCTGAATGCGCACGCGCGGCAAGAGCTGCGCGCGCATTCAGCCGGTCACATAGGAAAGCATTCATAATGCTTTCCTATGGACGCTTGCGTGCTCTCACTGTGATTTTCACAGTGAGAATCACGCAAGCGCCTCTAGCGGCTGTCAATGAGACAGCCACTAGAGGAAATAGGGGAAGGCTTAACCCATTCACAAACATAGCAGTTTCTCTGAAACTGCTATGTTTATGAAAAAATGGGTTAACCCTAGAAGGACCTGGCACCCAGACCACCTCATTAAGCTGAAGTGGTCTGGGTGCCTAGAGTGGCCCTTTAAGATGGATTTACTTTCTAATAAAGGGTAATTAGAACGCTAACTGAAGGACTGAAGCTGCTACTATCTCCCATGGAGAAAGGTGCCCCCACGCTGGGCTTCTCTTTCTGCTTGTGATACGCCTGTCCATATGTCAAGGGCCGGGATAGATGTGAGACCCAATGGAATCTTGTGACACCTGTACAGGTGATGGAGAGCATGTCCTTCCGTTATGCACCATTGAAGGGACACTATAGCATTATGAATAGGAATCCGTATTCCTAGCGTTATAGCTTCGTAATGGCAGATTACTTTTAGTCTCTCCCCCTAGCGCTTCCAGTGAAAAACTAAAATAAAGCTTTTTACTTACCTTTTCTCCAGCTCCGAGACTACCCCAACATGTACTCCCATGATGTCATCTGGTTCTCACAGAGATGGGCCAATCCAATGCGCATACATGCACAGTGTGCGG
Organism: Pelobates fuscus; assembly: GCF_036172605.1. Lineage (NCBI taxonomy): Eukaryota > Metazoa > Chordata > Amphibia > Anura > Pelobatidae > Pelobates > Pelobates fuscus. The sequence continues at coordinate 11,406,644 of NC_086322.1, read as the reverse complement.
CTTACACATCCCAATGTCATTATGACATGTGCTAGAGGTGTGCTTAAACCTGCAGATTAGGATGTGCATGGGAGCAGAAGCTTTGCACATTCAGACTCCTACCAATATGACTACTTCTAAAAGCAGAAGTGGTTGTGGTGGTTGGCATAACTTTTTAAAGGGACACTCTAAGCATCAAAACAACCTTTCTGTAATAACGTGTTTGTTTAACAAGGCAGGAGATACAAACTTCTAAAGTAAACACACTGCATTACTTTATGGTTAATATTGGTTTGGAGTCAGAATTTATTTAACATTTCTGTAAATATCTTCATCGTACTTGGAACTGTTGAGCACAGCGAGATCTTCCATTCCCCTTTTCTGGAGATCCCTGGACTTCTCTATATTGCACACTGATCTTCATCTTATGATCTACTGGCTGTCTGCTGTGAACGCAGGTCATAATATTTACTGGAGAAGATTCAGGCATGGAGTAACCATGAATACGCTACTTTTAATATGTATCCATTGATGTAACAGTAAATGCTTACAGATGTCTATGGCATTTAAAATAGTGAGTGGCGTATTTGCAGCAGTTAAAACAGAACGAACACAGATCCTCTCCATATAGTCTATCATTTAAAAATAAGAGGAGAAAAACGCTAACGATCCATTTAAGACATATATTCTAGGGTGCCGGAGGTTTTAAAATGACAGATTCCATGATGCTTTGTAATTCTAAAGGCAAGCAAAGCATCATGGGAGTTGTAGTTCTACAACATCTTTGGATCAAAATGTTGGGTTCCCCTATTCCAGGGTATGGGATATATGGAATGAACAGTGAAATTAAATAAAAACACGGAATTGTGCACCAATGTTGTATTCCTTATAATCTAGCCATTTTCTACGCGTATGTTGTGCGAAAGGTGACCCAAATAATACCAGGTCCCCTTTCTCTGTCACACATCCCTGAAATAAGGGGCATCAGTCTTCAGTCCTAAAATTCTAACCAATCCCCATGTCCTCCTGCCTGGTAATACAAAGCCCTAGGTGAATCCATGGCCAGACACCGCCCAGCTCTGAATGGACAATGCAGGGAGAGCACATGCTGAGAGGGAACTCTATACAGACTGAGGGCTGTGTCCTAACATGCACTGCGGATAATTGGGGCAGTGAACCACTCTGACAGATTTAGAGGAAGAGTAATGTTTTATTAACCCTGAATGTACCATGGATGGGGTTACTCTGTGTTGCACTGCAATGCTCCCAGATTTACAATCAGAGGGATTGAGTGTGCATTATCAATGGAGCATGACAGCTGACAGATTACTGGGTTTTGCACATGGTTAAATAAAAAGGCAGCAACACACACATTATTTGAGCCATTTCTCCCTCTGCTGGCACTGTAATCACATTATAGGAGCTAGCTCTGATTAACCCCTGAATGGCTGGGCTGGCAGTAATCACATTATGGGAGCTGGTTCTGGTTAACCCCTACATGGCTGGCCTGACACTTTACTCACATGATGTGAGCTAGCTCTGGTTAACTACTGCACGGCTGGGCTGGAAATATTCACATTATGGGAGGTAACTCTGGTTAACCCCTGCATGGCTGGGCTGGCACTTTGAGCACATTATGGAAGCTTGCTCTGGTTAACCCATGCATGGCTGAGCTGGCACTAATCATATGATGGGAGCTAGCTCTGGTTAACCCATGCATGGCTGAGCTGGCACTTTGATCACATGATGGGAGCTAGCTCTGGTTAACCCCTGTATGACTGGGCTGGCACTTTGATCACATTATGGGAGCTAGGTCTGGTTAACCCTTGCATGGCTGGGCTGTAACTTTAATCACATTATGGAAGCTCGCTCTGGTTAACCCCTGCATGGCTGGGCTGGCACTAATCATATGATGGGAGCTAGCTCTGGTTAACTCCTGCATGGCAGGGCTGGCACTTTGATCACATGATGGGAGCTGGCTCTGGTTTACCCTTAAAGGATGGACTGGCACTAATCACATGATGGGAGCTGGCTCTGGTTAACCACTGCATGGCTGGGCTGGCACTTTGATCACATGATGGGAGCTGGCTCTGGTTTACCCCTACATGGATGGACTGGCACTAATCCCATGATGGGAGCTGGCTCTGGTTAACCCCTGCATGGCTGGGCTGGCACTAATCATATGATGGGAGCTAGCTCTGGTTAACCCATGCATGGCTGAGCTGGCACTTTGATCACATGATGGGAGCTAGGTCTGGTTAACCCTTGCATGGCTGGGCTGTAACTTTAATCACATTATGGAAGCTCGCTCTGGTTAACCCCTGCATGACTGGGCTGGCACTAATCATATGATAGGAGCTGGCTCTGGTTTACCCCTAAAGGATGGACTGGCACTAATCACATGATGAGAGCTGGCTCTGGTTAACCACTGCATGGCTGGGCTGGCACTTTGATCACATGATGGGAGCTGGCTCTGGTTTACCCCTACATGGATGGACTGGCACTAATCCCATGATGAGAGCTGGCTCTGGTTAACCCCTGCATGGCTGGGCTGGCACTAATCATATGATGGGAGCTAGCTCTGGTTAACCCATGCATGGCTGGGCTGGCACTAATCATATGATGGGAGCTAGCTCTGGTTAACCCCTGTATGACTGGGCTGGCACTTTGATCACATTATGGGAGCTAGGTCTGGTTAACCCTTGCATGGCTGGGCTGTAACTTTAATCACATTATGGAAGCTCGCTCTGGTTAACCCCTGCATGGCTGGGCTGGCACTAATCATATGATGGGAGCTAGCTCTGGTTAACCCATGCATGGCTGAGCTGGCACTTTGATCACATGATGGGAGCAGGCTCTGGTTTACCCATGCATGGCTGGGCTGGCACTAATCGCATGATGGGAGCTGGCTCTGGTTAACCACTGCATGGCTGGGCTGGCACTAATCCCATGATGGGAGCTGGCTCTGGTTAACCCATGCATGGCTGGGCTGGCACTAATCGCATGATGGGAGCTGGCTCTGGTTAACCACTGCATGGCTGGGCTGGCACTAATCATATGATGGGAGCTGGCTCTGGTTAACCCATGCATGGCTGAGCTGGCACTTTGATCATATGATAGGAGCTGGCTCTGGTTTACCCCTAAAGGATGGACTGGCACTAATCACATGATGGGAGCTGGCTCTGGTTAACCACTGCATGGCTGGGCTGGCACTTTGATCACATGATGGGAGCTGGCTCTGGTTTACCCCTACATGGATGGACTGGCACTAATCATATGATGGGAGCTAGCTCTGGTTAACCCATGCATGGCTGAGCTGGCACTTTGATCATATGATAGGAGCTGGCTCTGGTTTACCCCTGCGTGGCTGGGCTGGCAAAGGCTTTGTTCAACAGTTGTTACATGCTGCAGATGCTGTAAATGATTACTTTTGTCATGTATCTGAGCAGATCATTATGAGGGGCAGCATGGGGGGGGGGGGGGGGGGGCAGATATAGAAAGCATGCAGTGATTATTCTGGGAGGATTAGTGCTACATGGGGATTAATGAAGAATTCTCATTAATACAATGGATTGTGCACAGGACAGTCTGGGAGAGGAATGAATATAACTTGTTTATTGCCCTGTGTTTATATAACCTCCTGCCTGATAGGAAGACCAACAGGTGGATGTGTAGGAATTAGAGTTTAACCCCTTGTCTACCAATAGCCAGTGTAAAAAAACAACAACTCAGTTTCTTATCTTCAACTGTATTAACTGAGTTTGTAGAATTGTAATGGCAAAAAAGGCAAGAAACAGGAAAAGGGAGGACATGACTAAACATGCCATTTAATGAAGACAGGGAGGTGTGGGTTAGCAGATATGCTGATAGCAGGCTGCTCCCACTAATTCCACGCCTCCCCTGGATTTCAAGGTATCACAGCCTGGCTTTCAGCACCATAATCACTGGACAGCCAGGAGACCACAGCCAGGCTCTCAGCTCCACAATCTCAAGACAGCCAGGAGACCACAGCCTGATAATCACTAGACAGCCAATGAGACCACAGTCTGGCTTTCAGCACCCCAATCCCTGGACAGCAAAGACTCTCAGCATTACAATCAGTGGATAGCCAAGGAGACCATTGCCTGGCTTTCAGCACCCCAATCTCTGGACAGGAAAGACACTCAGCATTACAATCAGTGGATAGCCAAGGAGACCATAGGCTTTCAGCACCACCAACTGTGAACACACTGGATATCAGTACCACAACCTCTGGACAGCAAAGACACTCAGCATTACAATCAGTGGATAGCCAAGGAGACCACTGCCTGGCTTTCAGCACCCCAATCTCTGGACAGCAAAGACTCTCAACATTACAATCAGTGGATAGACAAGGAGACCACAGGCTTTCAGCACCACCACCTGTGGACACACTGGATATCAGTACCACAACCTCTGGACAGCAAAGACTCTCAGTACCACAACCTCTGGACAGCAAAGACTCTCAGTACCACAATCAGCCAAGGATAGTCTGCTCAGGTCTACGGGCTCTCTCAACCATCTGCTTCCACAAATCAAACAGTGTCTGTATCAGCCAGAAGTTCTCACACAAGGCTTCCTACTAGCAGCAATCAGCAGATAACTGTACCAGCCAGAAGTCACCTGTCAGCAGCCATCAACTTGTGTTTGTACCAGCCCAAGGTTCCCTGTAAGTATCATTCAAGCAGTATCAGTATTAGCCAGATGTTCCCTGTCAGTAACATTCAGCCAGTGTTTGTAGCAGTAGGAGGTTTCCTATGAGCAGCTAGAGGTTCCATGTCAGCAGTAATCAATCTACGTCTGTACCATCCCATGGTTTCCTACTAGCAGCAATCAACAAGTGACTGTACCAGCCAGGAGTTTCCTATCAGCAGCATTCAGACAGTGTCTGTACCAGACAGAGGTTTCAAATAAGCAGCAAACAGTCCGGAGTTTATACCAGCCAGAGCTTCCCTATCAGCATCTGATTCCAGTCTGTGCTCAGTGACAGAGCAGTTTAAGTCTGAGCTCTCACAGCAAAACCGACTCAGTTATTGGAGAAGTAGCTCTCCCAGCAGGACTGCCAATAAATTATTATTGGAGAAGGAGCTCTCCCAGCAGGACTGCCACTCAATTATTGGTGAAGGAGCTCTCCCAGCAGGACTGCCACTCAGTTATTGGAGAAGGAGCTCTCCCAGCAGGACTAACACTCAGTTATTGGAGAAGGAGCTCTCCCAGCAGGACTGCCACTCAGTTATTGGAGAAGTAGCTCTCCCAGCAGGACTGCCACTCAGTTATTGGAGAAGGAGTTCTCCCAGCAAGACTGACACTCAATTATTAGAGAAGGAGCTCTCCCAGCAGGACTGCTACTCAGTTATTGAAGAAGGAGCTCTCCCAGCAAGACTGACACTCAATTATTAGAGAAGGAGCTCTCCCAGCAGGACTGCCACTCGGTTATTGGAGAAGGAGCTCTCCCAGCAAGACTGACACTCAATTATTGGAGAAGAAGCTCTCCCAGCAGATAGAAGGAGCTTTGTGTATTTGTAGCAGACAGGTATTGGAGCTCTGTGAGTATTTGGAGCTGAGGCTACAGACAGACACCCTCCATGTCCCCCTGACCTCTGGGATCAACACTCCCGATTTGCTGACAATGAATAGCTCAGGTCTTCTGGGCTCACAGCCCCCTGAGGTGGGTACAGAGACCACCCTGGTGCTGCCCCTCATCCTGGCCACCATTTGCCTGCTGGGCTTCACGGGGAACCTGCTGCTTATTGCCACTCTCCTACATGACGTCCGCAGCGGTAAGTGCTCGCTGGCCAATCTCCTGGTGATCCATGTGGGGGTCACTGACCTGCTGCTGCTGGCCCTGTGCCTGCCTGTGCTACTCGTATCTCAAGCCCGCCAGTCGTGGGTGCTTGGACACTTTGCCTGCAGGACTTCAGACTGGTTCGTACATAGTTGCCACATAGTCAAGAGCCTGACCCTGGCTGCCATCAGCCATGCCCGGTACCGCCATGTGCTGTCCCCACCACGTCTGCAGCCTGTCAGTGGGGGACGGGCCGGGGGCCTGCTGCTTCTATCCTGGTCCCTAGCCCTCCTACTCCCACTGCCACAGCTGCTCTTCTCCCGGTTGGAAGAAGAGGGGGGGCGGCTGCGGTGCGAGCTGGACGTCCCGGCCAGGGCAGAACCGTTCATGGCGGTGTTCTCTAAACTGTACCCACTGCTGGTCTATGTGCTGCCTGCTGCCTTCACCATGGGCTGTTACATCCGGGCCCTGCAGCGGAGGCAGGAGCGCAGGAAGAGGCTGTGTGGTCAGCGTGCTGGGAGCCGGAGAACCACTGCCATGCTGCTGGCTGTCGCCCTGGCCTTCCATGCGCTGTGGCTGCCACAGTGGTTGGTGTGGCTGTGGGCCCGACATGGTTCAGCTCAACCCCCAGCCTCCATGCTGGTTCTGGCCCAGGTTCTGCTGTTTGCAGACTGTGCCTTGCCCCCAGGCCTCTTCCTGGCCGTGTCCCCCGACTTCAGAGACAGCTGCTGGAATGCCTTGCCCCTGGCACGCTGCCGGCCCCCACATGACAACAGCTCAGATATGGCCACCATACAATCTCTGCATGACTTGCCATCCACCCGCTTGGCCCCCAGGGGCCCCCAGGACACCAGGGATGGCAAATTCCTCCCAGATGTGGAGCATTTCTGGCAGGATCGCAGGAACACCACAGCTGGGGAAGACAATGACCCCATGCCATGGGAGCATCAGACACAGCCATGACAGGGCTGGCCAAGAAAACCCCCAGGGGGCCATGTGAGTGTGACTAGGGCAATAACTGGGCGTGAACCATGTGAGTGTGACTAGTGACATGGTGACCATTGCAAAAACTGGACATGGACCATGTGAGTGTCACTAGTGACCAGGATAGACACATTGTAGTGTGACTGGTGAAATGGTGACCTGGGCAGAAACTTGGCATGGACAATGTGAGTGTGACTATTGATAGAGTGAATAGAGCAATAACTGGGTGTGGACCATGATAGTATGACTAGTAACCAGGGCAATGAGTAGGCATGCACCATGTGAGTGTGACTAGTGACATGTGACTTGGGCAATAACTTGGCATGGAACATGGTAGTGTGACTAGTGACAGGGTGACCATGGAAGACACTGGGCATGGACGTGAATGTGACTACTGACAGGGTAATCAGGGCAGACAATGGACATGGACCATGTGAGTGTGACTAGTGACAGGGTGACCATGGAAGATACTGGGCATGGACTATGATAATGTAACTAGTGACAGGGTGACCAGGGCAAAAAGTGGGGATGGACTATGTGAGTGTGACTAGTGACAGGGTGACCATGGAAGACACTGGGCATGAACTATGATAAGGTGACTAGTGGCATAGTGATCTGTGCAGACACTTGGCATTTAATATGTGAGTGGCATAGACCATGGTCATGGCCAGGGCACTCACTGGGCATGGGTAATGGGACTAGTGACAGGTTGAAGTATCAGCCCTCACTGCTCAGTGGAAATGATCAGCTCAGCGGCACAGCAAGACTTCGAGCCACACATATTGTGGGATATTCTCCAGTGGGAATCAATCAGTCGGTGGGCAGATGGAGAATGGAAACTTTGTGACATTACAGGATGATGTAAGTGTGTTAGAGAGAATTTGTTAGCAGTACTATTGGAGTCTGTCAACATGTGTGTAATGTATTGTAAGGTCACACAGAACACACTAGATTTGCCAATAAAGATCAAAAAGAATTGATGTAAGAAATTTCTTTCTCATTGAATAGGGCAATCTGATATCATCTAATAAATTTTCTGTCGGTCCTAGTTTAATGTAAGCCTGAAAGCCTGTAATAAGGTTTGCATAAGATTACAGAAAAACATGTTAACTCAACAAGAAATAGCTACCTTCATTAAAAACCACTCTGTGGAGAAATTGCTTTATGCGTATGTTGGTAATAGTGTGTATGGGTATTAGTGTGCGTATTTGTGTATGGGTATAAATGTGTCTGTAGTGTGGGAGTCTATGGGAGTCTATGTGTGTGACTATCAGTGTGATTATGTATGTGTCTGTGTATATGGATATTAGTTTGGCACAGTGGTTTGGGTATCATTAACGGTATGTACGTGTGTGTATGGATAGTAGTGTATGGGCATCTGTGTTAGTGTGGATGTTAACGTGTGTGTTTGTTTGTATGGATAGTAGTGTATGGGCATCAGTTTGGGTGTCAGTGTGGATCTACTTGTGCATATTTGTGTGGATATTAGTGTATGAACATTGGTCTGGGTCTCAGTGTATATGTATGTGTGTGTATGGATATTTGTGTATGGGTATGGCTTTAGGTGTCAGTTTATATGTATGTGTGTATGGATAATAGTGTATGGGCATTGGTTTTGGCGTCAGTGTGAATGTATGTGTGTCCGTGTGTATGGATAATAGTGTATGGGCATTGGTTTTGTTATTAATGTGGATGTTTGTGTGTGTCTTTGGATATGAGTGTATATGTGTATGGATATCAGTTTGAGTGTCAGTTTGCTTGCATGTTGGTATCACTGTGTGTATTTTTGCACGTAATGAATCTGTGTTTGCATGTGTTTGGTAGAGCTGGGCAGAGAGAATTAAATAGATTGAAATCAATTGAATGATAATCTTTTCCACTTATCTGGTATTCCATTACATTGACAAAGCTTATTTCATAATATATACAGATATTTCTATATTTTATGTATTTTGGAGCTTCATAAACACAAATCCTCCATGTATGTAATACCACAAATGTGGATGTGATAAATGTCTTATTTAAACACTGGGATCTTCACAGAATGGACATACAATAAATGCATTTATTAAACAGGTATTATTATAAAATGGACATACAATAAATGCATTTATTAAACAGGTATTATTATAAAATGGACATACAATAAATGCATTTATTAAACAGGTATTATTATAAAATGGACATACAATAAATGCATTTATTAAACAGGTATTATTATAAAATGGACATACAATAAATGCATTTATCAAACAGGTATTATTATAAAATGGACATACAATAAATGCATTTATCAAACAGGTATTATTATAAAATGGACATACAATAAATGCATTTATTAAACAGGTTTAATTAGAAAATGGACATACAATAAATGCATGTATTAAACAAGTATTATTAGAAAATAGACATACAATAAATTTATTTAAAAGGTATTATTAGAAATTGACATACAATAAATGCATTTATTATACAGATATTATTAGAAAATAGAAATTACTATAAATGCATTTATTAAACAGGTATTATTAGAAAATAGACATACTATAAATGCATTTATTAAACAGGTATTATTAGAAAATTGACATACCATAAATGCATTTATTAAACAGGTATTATTAGACAATGGACATACAATAAATGCATTTATTAAACAGGTATTATTAGAATATAGACATAAAATAAATGCATTTATTAAACAGGTATTATTATAAAATGGACATACAATAAATGCATTTATTAAACAGGTATTATTATAAAATAGACATACTATAAATGCATTTATTAAACAGGTATTATTATAAAATGGACATACAATAAATGCATTTATCAAACAGGTATTATTATAAAATGGACATACAATAAATGCATTTATTAAACAGGTATTATTAGAAAATAGACATACTATAAATGCATTTATTAAACAGGTATTATTAGAAAATTGACATACCATAAATGCATTTATTAAACAGGTATTATTAGAAAATAGACATACTATAAATGCATTTATTAAACAGGTATTATTAGAAAATTGACATACCATAAATGCATTTATTAAACAGGTATTATTAGAAAATGGACATACAATAAATGCATTTATTAAACAGGTATTATTAGAAAATAGACATACTATAAATGCATTTATTAAACAGGTATTATTAGAAAATGGACATACAATCAATGCATTTATTAAACAGGTATTATTAGAAAATAGACATACTATAAATGCATTTATTAAACAGGTATTATTAGAAAATTGACATACCATAAATGCATTTATAAAACAGGTATTATTAGAAAATAGACATACTATAAATGCATTTATTAAACAGGTATTATTAGAAAATTGACATACCATAAATGCATTTATTAAACAGGTATTATTAGAAAATGGACATACAATAAATGCATTTATTAAACAGGTATTATTAGAATATGGACATAAAATAAATGCATTTATTAAACAGGTATTATTATAAAATGGACATACAATAAATGCATTTATTAAACAGGTATTATTATAAAATGGACATAAAATAAATGCATGTATTAAACAGGTATTATTATAAAATAGACATACTATAAATGCATTTATTATACAGGTATTATTAGAAAATAGAAATGACTATAAATGCATTACTTAAACAGGTATTATTAGAAAATGGACATACAATAAATGCATTTATTAAACAGGTATTATTAGAAAATAGACATACTATAAATGCATTTATTAAACAGGTATTATTAGAAAATTGACATACCATAAATGCATTTATTAAACAGGTATTATTAGAAAATGGACATACAATAAATGCATTTATTAAACAGGTATTATTAGAATATGGACATAAAATAAATGCATTTATTAAACAGGTATTATTATAAAATAGACATACTATAAATGCATTTATTATACAGGTATTATTAGAAAATAGAAATGACTATAAATGCATTACTTAAACAGGTATTATTAGAAAATGGACATACAATAAATGCATTTATTAAACAGGTATTATTGGAAAATGGACATACAATCAATGCATTTATTAAACAGGTATTATTAGAAAATAGACATACTATAAATGCATTTATTAAACAGGTATTATTAGAAAATTGACATACCATAAATGCATTTATTAAACAGGTATTATTATAAAATGGACATACAATAAATGCATTTATTAAACAGGTATTATTAGAAAATTGACATACCATAAATGCATTTATTAAACAGGTATTATTAGAAAATGGACATACAATAAATGCATTTATTAAACAGGTATTATTATAAAATGGACATACAATAAATGCATGTATTAAACAGGTATTATTATAAAATGGACATACTATAAATGCATTTATTATACAGGTATTATTAGAAAATAGAAATTACTATAAATGCATTACTTAAACAGGTATTATTAGAAAATGGACATACAATAAATGCATTTATTAAACAGGTATTATTATAAAATGGACATACAATAAATGCATGTATTAAACAGGTATTATTATAAAATGGACATACTATAAATGCATTTATTATACAGGTATTATTAGAAAATAGAAATTACTATAAATGCATTACTTAAACAGGTATTATTAGAAAATGGACATACAATAAATGCATGTATTAAACAGGTATTATTGGAAAATAGACATACTATAAATGCATTTATTAAACAGGTATTATTAGAAAATAGACATACTATAAATGCATTTATTAAACAGGTATTATTAGAATATGGACATACAATAAATGCATTTATTAAACAGGTATTATTAGAAAATGGACATACAATAAATGCATTTATTAAACAGGTATTATTATAAAATGGACATACAATAAATGCATTTATTAAACAGGTATTATTAGAATATGGACATACAATAAATGCATTTATTATACAGGTATTATTAGAAAATAGACATACTATAAATGCATTTATTAAACAGGTATTATTATAAAATGGACATACAATAAATGCATTTATTAAACAGGTATTATTAGAAAATGGACATACAATAAATGCATTTATTAAACAGGTATTATTATAAAATGGACATACAATAAATGCATTTATTAAACAGGTATTATTAGAATATGGACATACAATAAATGCATTTATTATACAGGTATTATTAGAAAATAGACATACTATAAATGCATTTATTAAACAGGTATTATTAGAAAATGGACATACAATAAATTCATTTATTATACAGGTATTATTCGAAAATGGACATACACACACACACACACACATATATATATATAATAGCCCCTTTGATAACCCTTTAGTACCGGACTTCTAGCCTTGAATTTTTTATTTGTGTGAGCTGACAAAGGCCTTGATTTAATAAATTTTCCAATTGACCCAATATTGTTAGAAAAGTTTCCAAGTAATTTATCTGTCAAAGTGGGTAACCAAACCCTGCAGCTTCCGTTAGATGTAGCAAATGCCTTTAACAATTATTTTGTCGGATGCTCTACTGCCCTGATTGCCAAGCTAATAAATGGCACGCATCCTGAAACTACAAATGTGGATCAGGTCTCACTAAATTTGCAAAGTCCCAATATAGACAAGTTCATTTTTAGACCTGTACCTGTTAGTGTCATTGAAAAACATCTTAATAATCTAAAAATGAAAAACCAGTCCGGACCTGACCAAATCCCAGCAATGCTGTTGAAGCTCAGGGCGCCGGCAATTGCTAAACCAGTCGCAACCCTAATTAACGAATCCTTGGTGTCCGGATACATACCCAAACTTTGGAAGACTGCGAGAGTAGTGCCTATCCATAAAAGTGGTGACACTACTTTGGTTTCTAACTATTGCCCAATATCATTGCCCCAGGTATTGTCAAAAATCTTAGAAAAATGTGTCCACACGCAACTATGTGAGTATTACCAACAATCAAACTATCTGACCCCTGATCAATCGGGCTTTCGCCAGAATCACTCCACTACAACTGCCCTCTTAAAAGCTTGCAATGACATCCAAACTGGCATGGAACAAGGAGACCTAACTGGAGCTATTTTCCTTGATTTTGCTAAGGCCTTTTACACCAAAGAGCACAACATTCTACTGCACAAACTCAAAAACTCAGGTATTGGTGATCGTTCGCTAACCCGGTTTCGATCGTATGTATCGGATCGCTCGCAATATGTGTCCATTTCTGACAGCGACTCCTTCCCTCTCCCAGTCACGTGTGGTGTTCCCCAAGGTTCCATTCTCGGCCCCCCACTATTTACATTATTTATAAATGATCTGCCTAATATCTGCAAATCCTCAAATGTATACATGTACGCAGATGACACAGTAATCTATGCGAGCAATTCCGATCTACCGCAGCTTGAGGCTGTGCTCCAAGACCAGTTTACAGTAGAAAAGTGGATCGCAAAAAAACAAACTCTTCCTAAACACTGCCAAAACTGTCACAATGATCTTTGGAACAGTACCTAAATTACACAAATTACACAATTCCCACCTATCCATCAAAACAAATTCAAATAGCACACTGACCACAGTCCACTCTTTCAAATACTTGGGTATGATGTTAGACCCCAATCTATCTTTTGGCCTCCACATAGAAAAACTTGCATCTAAACTTTATCCAAAACTAGGTGCCCTGTACAGAAACAAATCCTGCCTAAGCCCTTCAGTAAAGGAAAAGATTGTACAGCAAATGCTGATGCCAATCATTGATTATGGGGATGTAGTATATGCATCTGCATCGCAATCCCACATTAATAAACGCAATATATTGTATAACTCGTTCTGCCGATTTGTGCTACAATGTAATTACAGGACCCACCATTGTGACATGCTAAAAGAACTAAACTGGTTGTCGCTAGAATCCAGACGCACCCTTCATCTTTCCAGCCTTGTGTTTAAGAGATTTTCTGGGAAGCTCCCACTCTTCCTGGACAGAATGCTCTCCTCGGCTGTTCCCACCTCCTATAACCTTTGATCCAGTACCAGCACTTTATTTAGTCTACCTCAATACAAAAAGAAAGCAGCCCGATCCTCCTTCTCCTACACAGCCCCGCAATTGTGGAACTACCTCCCGTACAATTTCAAATCTTCCCTAAGCCTAAAGTCCTTTAAGAGATCCCTCTCTACATCCCTCAAAACAGAATGCACCTGTCATGGTTGATTATATATGTCCTACCTGTTCTATGGAAAGGGCAAATAAAGAAAAGGATGGGACTGCGCCAGTAGGCAAGGTAAATAAAATAAAGTCCTGATTGAGGTAATAATAATGAGACGGAGTCCAATATAATGGAACTTAAGTCCTAGGTTTGTCTCTGAAGTTGTAGAGTTCTGCTCCTTACAGGTATATGGAGGAGGGCGATGAATGACGAAACTGATAGTAGTACAAGGTGATCCAAGAGGTATCCAAATAAAATAAAAGAGATTATACTCACTTTTTGTAGAGCTTAATCCAGCTCTGGTGTGAATAGAACAAAAGACAGTGATGGTGCAGTATGTTCCAAAAATGGATAAAAATGTTAAAATATAGTAGATCCACTCACATTTAGTAGAGCTTATACTAGCTCTAGTGTAGTAGGCATACAGCGGTATAATCCCTACCTCTGGGATATATGGTGAGCGTTCTTAGGGATGATCCTTTAAGATGGTAACAGGAGCTCAAGGAGAAGATAATAAAACAGCAATAGTGCTCTCAGTAAAATATTTTTGGTATATACAATATAATAAAATATACTCACAGTATATATGGCAGACTAACTGCTCTATGACACAGGCACGGGTGGTATAATCCCCACCTAAGGATTCTTGGAGTATAAGAAATGATAAAATAAAAATAAATAAAAATCCAGGTATTAAAAAAAATAAAAAATAGGGGGGCGCGGAGCCTGACCGCGAGCGAGAGCAGTCGCCATCTCACGGAGCTCCGTGGGTTCTAGCCGAAAAAAGCCTGAATTTTGAGGGATTAAACCCTCTGCCCTACCTGCCACAGGCTGTTAACCCACGGAGTGTGAGAACCGGAGACGATCTATGCCTTTCATCCAGCCGGCGAGAGGCAAGCGGCAGAAACGCAAACCCGGGGCCTACACGCACTCCCGGAGCCCGACCTGGTCAGACCTGCTGGATTGCTGGCAGCCCCACGGAGACCCGGAGGCTGAAGACTTCGCTGACACCTCCCAACTACCCTTCACACAGATGGGCAGACGATCACAGAAGGCCCCCCTGGAGCCACAACCAGGTTCCAGAGACATAGGGGCCTTACTGCAGCGAAACCAGGCAGCTAAGATGGCGGACAAAGCAGACCACAGGCCAGCAATCTCTCCTGCGGAGTCTGCTCGCCCAGACCCACTACCAGAGCAGGTACCGGGCACAGCTGAGAAGGTGGATGGATCGGCGCCGGTTACTCAGCGGGATTTCCACAACCTGGTGCAGGAAATCAAGTCCCTCCTGGCAGCAGACGTGGCAAGTATTAAGGCAGACATACAGGCGGTGGACACTAGGGTGAAGGCCTCGGAAGAGGATATAGTCACACTTAAGCAGGGACTCTCAGACCTCCAAGCCACAGTCTTGACCATGCAAACGCATCAACAAGCACTCTCACTGCATTACACAGCCCTAGATGACAGGTCAAGGCGAAACCACCTGAAAATTAGAGGGATCCCTAACACAATCACGCCGGACGAACTACCTCATTATATGAGGCGCCTGGTGGCCTCCATACTACCCCAGTCCCAAGCCAAGAAATTCTCTATAGACGGGATATACCGCCTACCAGCTGCAGGTGGCGCTACCTCTACCATGGTGAGGGATGTGATCGTCCGCTGCACCACCTCACAGGATAAAAGACTCCTGATGACAGCGAAGCATGGCAAGACACCACTACCCTTTGAAGGGTCCAACCTTTCATTTTTCCAGGACCTTACGAGGTCCACACTGCAATGGCGTCGATCCCTACAATCAGTCACCAGCCAGTTAAACCCTATTATTATGTTATTCTTATAAACATGACTACAAGGCTCCTAAGTTGACATGACAGCGACAATATACCCATTACAGACGCACTCTGGTAATACCAAAATAAGACGCAGCCTAATATGACTATACGGACATAATGCACACGCCATGGACTGCACTCCACACCCCCCCCGCCACCCCCTTGGTTAGGGGCACATATAGAAGACGGCCGGACTCCATAACCTTGGATTTGACACACTTGACCGCATGGCTGATCTCCCTAAGCCAACTATACTCCCATGACTACATATTAATGCACACGGACTTGGCGCAAGGACACATACCACAACTCTGACTAATGTGAAAGCTTATCTTGTATATCTATGTATCCCCCACCCTTCCTTTCTATTCTGTAACCCAAAATGCGTTGATATGAAAAAAAGAAAAAAATTTCAATAAACAGAGATTGACAAAAAAATAAATAAAAAATAAATAGGAATAAATAAAAATATATAAATAAAAGATAATAGTGCAAAAGAGTAAAAGGACCAAAATCTATTTATTAACAATAATTTTAAAACAATACCTGTGTCATAGAGCAGTTAGTCTGCCAGAGGCGGGGATTATACAGCTGTATGCCTACTACGCTAGAGCTAGTTTAAGCTCTACTAAATGTGAGTGGATCTACTATATTTTAACATTTTTATCCATTTTTGGAACATACTGCACCATCACTGTCTTTTGTTGTATCTTCCCCTTGGCTGTCTGTGACTGCACTGAAAAGGATACTCACCACATATCCCACAAGTGGGGATCATACCGCTGCAAGCTATTCACACCAGAGCTGGATTAAGCTCTACAAAAAGTGAGTATAATCTCTTTTATTTTATTTGGATACCTCTTGGATCACCTTGTACTACTATCAGTTTCGTCATTCATCGCCCTCCTCCATATACCTGTAAGGAGCGGAACTCTACAACTTCAGAGACAAACCTAGGACTTAAGTTCCATTATATTGGACTCCGTCTCATTATTATTACCTCAATCAGGACTTTATTTTATTTACCTTGCCTACTGGCGCAGTCCCATCATTTTCTTTGTTTGCCCTTTCCATTTATATCAAGGACACGTGAGGGAGTCCTTGTTTGGGATTGCTGCCTTGTGTACTTCCTTTTGATATATTAGCGCTGACTCTATTTTCAGTTTTCCCTACCTGTTCTATGTTACATTTTGTATATATTGTGTATTAATATTGTTGTTGCATTTTATTGTACCCTAATGTAACAATGCAATGATTTGTGGACCCAGGACATACTTGAAAACGAGAGAAATCTCAATGTATCTTTCCTGGTAAAATATTTTATAAATAAATCTGCATCTCCTATTGTTTCCTCTTCTCTTCCTCTCTCACAATCTGTTTCTTTTCTTCATTTCGGATCCATTTCTCTTTGCAACATAAGCTAACATAGAGACTATTTTATTTCATGATTTTTTCCTCTGGTTGGCAATCTTGACAAAGGAAGTGGAGCTTCCTTATGACTTCATATCCAGCCTTTGTCAAGACTGCCAAGTGTAGAAAAAATACATAGTCTCCACTTTGTCTTATGTTATAAAGAGAAAGAGATCAAAAATGAAGAAAAAAAAGAAATAATATGAGAAAGGTAAGTTTGAAGTGACAGAGTCACAGGAGAACTGTTACCTCAACACTATGTTTACTACAATAATCCATTTACCAAGTTTGGACAAAAAGTAGATATATATTTTAATTTGAAGTACATGTAAAAACTTAGAGAATATATTATTCCTGCTAGACATGTGCAATTTGTTTCATTCTGAATGTAAATTTGGACAAATTTTGGCAATTCAGACATTCGGATGCTTCCGAATGTCCGAAGTGCTGAAGTGCCAAATTTTGGAAGTGCTGAACAAAACCGAATTTCCAAAGTGCCAAATTTTGAAGGTACTGAAGTGCTTCGGATTTCTGAAAAGTGGCAAAATAAGAGAGGGAGGGAAAATTATGTGAATGATGACAAGAATCTAGATCAATAAGCACCGTGAGCACTATAGATGTGTAAGTGGTTGTGGTGGCAGTCTGGGCACCTAACTCTACCCCTAGATGGTTGTCGTGGTTAGGGTTAGGGGTAGGGTTACAGGTAGGGGTAGGGTTAGTGCTAGCTTTAGTGATAGGTTTAGGGGTAGGATTAGAGTTAGGGGTAGGGTTGTAGGGTTAGGGTTAGGGAGCCCTACAGATGTGTAAGTGGTTGTGAGGGCAAGAGAGGGATACTTACGAATGTCCAAATTGCCAAAGTCCTGAATTTCGGAAGTGCCGAATTGCCGAAGCACGGAATTTTGGAAGTGCGGAACCGAAGTTACTTACCCGAATTTCCAACCGTTCTGAATGTTTTGCCCGTGCACATCCCTAATTCCTGTTAGTATATGACGGGATCCTTCAACTATATACATACACCTTGGGACAGTGTTCACATGTGACAGTCTCTATGGTTTTCCCGGCCTCACTCACTGCACAGAACCAGGGGAGACCATAGAGACATAGAATGTTTTCAAACACTGTCTGACCCAAGGTGTATGTATACGAATGAAGAATCATGTCATATAATAAAAATATGGAAAATTGTTCTCATTGTTTTATCATTGATCAAGGCGGGCCGGTCACATTTATTGGTAAATGCAGGTCACATTTATTGATGAAGGTGGACCAGTCACATTTATTGGTAAAGGCAAGCCAGTCACATTTATTGATGAAGGCGGGTCACATTTATTGATGAAGGCGGGCCGCTCACATTTATTGATAAATAATAAATAAGTCCCCCTGAAGTCTATGCTGGGTTTTGGGTCCATGCGGACAAGATGGCTGCCACCACATGTTCGAATGTCGAATGGCGGCCACTTCGACTACTTTGACACTTCAGCTGTATCGATTAAGGTGGACATGTCACATTTATTGATGAAGGCAGGCCGGTCACCTTTATTGATAAATGCAGGTCACATTTATTGACTAATGCAGGTTACCTTTATTGATTAAGGTGGACCAGTCACATTTATTGATGAAGGCGGGTCACATTTATTGGTGAAGGCGGACACATTGTCACATAAAAATACAGGTTTAAATTTTATATGGCCACTTAAAATCACCTATCTCAACAAACAAATAAATGGGCATTCAGTTCCACCATATGGCCACATTGTGTTAAGCCCACCACTACTTCACAGTACCCCAATATCGGTTGGTCCTACACTGATTCCAACGTGGGAGACCAATTAAATAGTGTATTTCTTGGAGCATATGTAAGAGCATATGTGAATATATATATATGCAGAAATATTTTTCTGTTTACAATCCATTTGATAATTGATCCATACCATAATGTTAGAATAAAAGCTACCAGAACATGGTACAACTGAACCTAAATGTCTTTCAACATTTGCTACTCTGTTTCTGGTCCCAAAGGAAATGGTTTAATGGAAAAAAAAATAATAGACACAATCTTTTATATTGGATTTAAGGGGGTGGTGGTTACCATTGATTGCTTACTGATAACTGTAATATAGCTGACATATACAAAAATAACAGATTACTTTTAATACATTCTCCATTTGGCAGCAATAACCCTCCAGGCGGTTTATTTCCCTGATGGCAGACCATCACTTTGCACTTATTGAGAGATTGAAAGGAAAGAAGCAATTCATCAAACTAAATTTATGTTCAAAAGAAAACAAAATAGGCATATTATACCGTTAAATCCTTGTTTTGTGGCTAATGTCTCAATAGATGGAGACAGTTAATTAGTGTCTATAAGTATGTGTCAATTCTAGGGGATCAGTAATAAACCTGTCTATTTTGGCGGCAATTTCAATTCAGTTTTAGTCATAGTTTTTTGACTAAAATGCCATTTTAGTTTTAGTCGTATGTTAGTCATCTGAATTGTGTTCGTTTTAGTCTAGTTTCTAGTAGTCTAGTTTTTTTTAGTCAACTAAACAATATGATATAATAGGCATAACTGAAACATGGTGGGATGAGACACATGACTGGGCAGTTAACTTAAATGGGTACACGTTATTTAGGAAGGATAGGAAAAACAAGAAGGGTGGTGGGGTATGTTTATGTCAACCATGAGTTAAAGCCAAATCTTAAGCAAATGGAATGCGATGAGGAAAATGTGGAGGCTTTATGGGTAAATATCTGCTTGGGGGAAAAGAAGGGAAACCAACTATTGGTTGGGATATGTTATAAACCACCTAATGTTAATATTGACGAGGAACAACAGCTGTTTGAGCAAATTGAGAAAGCTGCAAATCTGGGTAACACTTTAATTATTGGAGATTTTAATTACCCAGACATAAATTGGGACAGAGGGACTAGTAGCTCAGCAAAGGGAATTAGGTTTTTAAACTTGTTAAATGACACCTTCATGTCGCAACTTGTACAAGCACCAACTAGAATGGACGCTTGTCTGGACCTGGTTTTAACAAACAACGTTGATCTTTTGACCAACATTCAAGTAGGTGAGCACTTGGGAAATAGTGATCACAATATAGTGTCCTTTGAAATAAACTCAAAAAACAAAAGCACATGGGGTATACTAAAACATAGAATTTTAAGTTAAGGGCAGCTTTACAATATAATGACTGGCATAAACTCTTTAGTGAAAAGAACACTGATGATAAATGGATCATCTTCCAACAAATATTAGAAAGGCACATTTCTCAGTATGTACCATTGGGAAATAAATATAAAAGGAACAAATTAAAACCAATGTGGCTTAGTAGAGAAGTAAAACAAGAGATTAAAAATAAGAAAAGGGCATTTAAAGCATTTAAATCGGACAAATCAGATGCACCTTATAAAAGATATAAGGAAGCAAATAATGCGTGCAAAAAGGCAATTAGACTTGCTAAACTTCAAAATGAAAAAATGATAGCTAAAGAGAGCAAAACCAACCCCAAAGCATTTTTTAAGTACATAAATTCTAAAAAAAACTAAAATGAAAGTGTAGGTACACTAAAAACTGAAATGGGGGTGTTAGTTAATGAAGACCAGGAAAAGGCAGGAATTTTAAATAACTATTTCTCCTCCGTATATATTAAAGAAGAACCCATGGCAATAGATGTACAAATGATTGCTACTAAAAACTTGCAGAATAATTGTAATTGGTTAACTCAAGACAAGGTGCTGCAGCAACTAAAGAAAGTTAATATAAACAAAGCTCCAGGGCCTGACGGTATCCATCCACGTGTACTTAAGGAACTAAGTATAGAAATAAGTGAACCTCTGTTTTTAATCTTTCAATATTTGTTTCTTTCAGGAAGTGTTCCGGAGGATTGGAGGAAGGCAGATGTGGTTCCTATATTCAAAAAGGGTTAAAAATCCTTGCCTGTAAATTATAGACCTGCGAGCTTAACTTCTGTGGCTTGTAAAATATTTGAAAGGTTATTAAGGGATAATATTCAAGAATTCCTTGAGAAGAACATGGTTATCAGCAAAAATCAGCACGGTTTTATGAAGCACAGGTCATGTCAAACTAACTTGATTGCGTTCTACGTAGAAGTATAGATCAGGGTGTTGCAGTGGATGTGATCTATTTGGATTTGCCAAGGCATTTGATACAGTTCCACACAATAGATAAATGTTCATACTCAAGGAAATCGGTCTAGATGAAAATGCTTGTTCTTGGGTAGAACATTGGCTTAAAAACCGAGTACAAAGAGTTGTCGTTAATGGTAACTTTTCAAGCTGGACAGAGGTGGCAAGTGGTGTCCCTCAGGGGTCTGTTCTGGGACCCTTTCTATTTAACATGTTTAGAAATGATCTTGAAGACAGCATTGAAAGTCATGTTTCAGTGTTTGCAGATGACACAAAACTTTGTAAAATAATACAATGTGAGCAAGATATTACTTTGCTGCAGAGGGATTTAGATAGACTGGAGGACTGGGCACTCAAATGGCAGATGAAATTTAATGTTGAAAAATGCAAATTTATGCACTTCGGCGTAAAGAATACACAAGCAACGTATACCCTTAATGGGGGATAACACATGAAAAGGACTTGGGAATTGTTATAGACAACAAACTATGCAACAATGTGCAATGTCAATCAGCAGTGGCCAAGGCCAGTAAGGTATTGTCATGCATGAAAAAGGGTATTCATTCTCGGGACGAGAATATCATTTTGCCTCTTTATAAATCACTGGTAAGACCACATATTGAATATGCTGTGCAATTTTGGGCACCTGTTCTAAAGAAGGATATTATGGCACTAGAAAAAGTGCAAAGGCGGGCTACAAAATTAATAAAAGGAATGGAACATATCAGCTATGAAGAAAGGTTAACAAATTTAAACCTATTTAGTTTAGAAAAACGTTGCATGAGAGGGGATATGATAACATTATACAAATATATTCGGGGCCAATACAAACCATTGTGTGGAAATCTATTCACAAACCGGACTTTACATAGGACACGAGGTCATGCGTTTAGACTGGAAGAAAGAAGATTTCGTCTAAGGCAAAGGAAAGGTTTTTTTTACTGTAAGAACAATCAGGATGTTGAATTCTCTGCCTGAAGAAGTGGTTTTATCAGAGTCCATACAGATGTTCAAACAGCT
This sequence comes from Pelobates fuscus, assembly GCF_036172605.1. Classification (NCBI taxonomy): domain Eukaryota; kingdom Metazoa; phylum Chordata; class Amphibia; order Anura; family Pelobatidae; genus Pelobates; species Pelobates fuscus. The sequence continues at coordinate 11,384,311 of NC_086322.1, read as the reverse complement.
ACTAGATGCATACTTGAAAAACAGAATATTCAAGGATATACTCTGTGACGGAACCATCCGTCTGTCTGGTGCTTTAGTGGATTCAACTATTTTAGGCCATCCGTCTAAAGGACTGATTTGTGATGTTATGAAGCATGTTTTACCGTTCCAGCCTGTTTTCCAGCCGTTCACCTCATTTCGCACGAACTCCATGTCTAACATATGGGTGGCCGCCATTTTGGGACTTTTTCACGTGTTCGCGGCCATCTTGCGTGCGAACAGCGGTGTTTGCCTGTGAACGCGTGGAACTAAAAACGGATACCCAAACAGGCGAACACCGCTGAGACCTCCATACACCCAGAAGTTCGTGTTGGAACTACCGAACGACGAGCCATTCGGTAGTTACTTGTAATCGGCTATGGGGAATCCAGCGAACTCGGAGATAGTTGTGGATGATGAGGATTTCGTATGATTTTAACGGCGAATGGAAACCGACTGCAGGGCCAAAACTTATGGAACTCTTTTCGGCTAGAAGATCCGTGCAGTCGGTCAAAACTTCAATCATCCATAACTCCCGAACCCCTTAACCGAACGGGCTGGGATTTGGACAGAGTGTTCCCCTAACCAAGACCTTTCAAGCGGTGCTGAACTTAAAGGTGTACCCCCTGGTTTTGGGGTACATCCATAACTGGGGTAAATTATTGTACAGTATAATTGTGTTATGTGGTTATCTGAGGGGAGGAGAGGTGGGGGTGTTACCCTGTGTATAATTGGTTATTTTCATCCTCCCCCTGGGAGTGCCCTGTGTGTGCCTTTTCCTAATAAAAAGCAGGCTGGATGTTCCAGTCCTCAGATCTTGTTTTGACCCTCAACACGGAGCTTCAGTCTCGTTATTGGGGGGATTCTTATTTACGCTTAAGGACTATTATTGGGAACTTATGCCGTTTGGTGGATATCGTTATTCGAGAGATTACTGCTTCCCCTGGTTATGGTTCGTGGATTATACAGTATACGAACAAGGACTTGATACGGTGAGAGGGGAAGGTGGACTAAACGGTGATTTACTTATTAAGACAAAAGGTGTCTTAACAATTGGTGGCAAGCGACGGGATGAATCCCACAACACAGAAGGAAAGAAATGCAGTATGAACAGTTAAGACGTGCTACTCTTAAGGACATAATAGAACGCCGAGGTCGATCAGCAAGCAATTTAAAGAAACGGGAAATTATTGCTTTGCTAAGGGAAATGGATGCAACACAGGGAACGGAGAGCGCTAATGTGTCCAGCAGTTTGGATTTAACACCCGAGGAAATACAATTTAACCGGGCAGTGCAAATAAGGCTGGCACACTTTGGCCCCAACCCCTCAGCAGACATTGTGGAACGTGTGCAAGCCGCAGTAGCAGCACACCAAGCGCTCCAAGGAAGAGGAGCTGCAGCAGCAGAGGTACCCAATAACGATTCCGGAAGGAAAAAGGTACCATTCGCTGCATTTAAAAATTTTATTGAAAATGAAGGAGAGATCGATGGGTTCCTGGCCGATTTTGAGAGGCAGTGTGCCCTCCATCAGGTACCCACAGACCAATGGGTTACCATCCTCTCTGGGAAATTATCCGGCCGGGCTAGTGACGCATTTCGGGCCATCCCAGAGGAGGAGATCACCAGCTACCGGGCAGTGAAGGATGCGCTCCTAGCCAGGTATGCGGTGACCCCAGAAGTTTACAGACGGCGCTTCAGGGAAACCAACAAGCAAAGTGGCGATTCTTATGTGGAATGGGCCTGCAGAGTTCACCGTACTGCAGCCCACTGGATGGCAGGATGCCAAGCAGTATCGGGGGAAGAGGTGCTGCAGGTATTCTTACTGGAACACTGCTTCGAGAAATTGCCTACCGGGGTCCGGGAGTGGGTCAGAGATAGAAAACCCTCTACCCTACCCGAGGCGGCCCGGTTGGCAGACGAATATACTGATGCTCGCAAACTGGACAATACCGTTGTTAAAGTTCCGACCAGAGTGGAATACCGACCAGCAGCCCCTCCGATTCCAACAACATACCAACCCCCAGTGCATCGCAGCCCAGTAGTACCACCGACCAATACTTATGTGCAGCCATCCAAATTTAATGCCAGGGATTATTCCCAACCCATCCGGGGCTTTCTGTGCAAACAGTTGGGACACAAGCGCCCGGAGTGTCCACTGAACCACGCTAACCAAGCTCAGTCCTGGAGGAGATCAGCCAACCCGAATCAGCGACCACCACAGCCTGCTGCTCACTGTGTAGAGCAGGAGGAATTCTGGGGCATCTTGCACGAAGCCGACCCGGTGCAAGCCGCCCATCAGGACAATCGCCAGCAACACCGGCAGACTGTGAAACTAAATGGCCGAGTGGTAAATGGACTTAGAGACACAGGAGCCACCATGACACTGCTCCAAAAGAACTTGGTCTCAGAACACCAGCACACCGGAGACACAGTGGCCGTGAGGGTAGCAGGGGGAGCTGTATTCCGGTTACCTGTTGCCCGTGTTCACCTGGACTGGGGAGTGGGCGCTAGACACGTGGATGTTGGGGTTATGAAAGACTTGCCCGCTGATGTGCTTCTTGGGAATGATTTGGCCCCTTTGGTTTCGGCCTATGCTCCAATGGGCCCCTTGGACGTTAACCCAGTGACTACTCGCTCTCAGACCCGTGCCTCTGGAACCAGCCCACCTGCCGAGGAGGCCCAGGTAAGACCCTTTTCCCCGACTGACACCTTAGCTCAGACCCCCTTACGTTGGGATTCCCCAGAGGAGTTTGGGAGGGAAACCCGGGCAGATCCTACCTTACAAAAGTACAGGGACAGAGCAGATGCTGGAGAGGAAGGGATAGACGGGGGGCGGTATAAGTGGGTGTTGGACAGGCTATACAGAATCCCGAAACCTTCCCAGAAGAAGATAGCCCCTCCGCAGAATCACCAGCTGGTGGTGCCCGCGAAATACCGGCAGGAGCTTCTGCGGATAGGGCACGATGTCCCTTTAGCAGGACATCTAGGGTCTCGTCGCACAGCCTATAGGATCTCCCAGAATTTCTTTTGGCCCAACTTCAACCAGGCTGTGCGGATATATTGCAGTACTTGTGACACATGTCAACGGGTAGGAAAGCGGGGGGACCACCCTAAGGCTAAACTATCAGCGATGCCTATTATAGGGGAGCCCTTTTCCCGCATAGCTGTTGACATTGTGGGTCCACTGGCCAGGGCTAGTCCATCAGGCAAGAAGTATATTCTTACTGTAGTGGACTATGCCACTCGCTATCCAGAGGCAGTAGCGCTGTCTAACATAGAGGCAGAGACGATTGCTGATGCCCTGGTTAGGATTTTTACCAGGGTTGGGTTCCCTAAAGAGATCCTCTCCGACCAGGGAACCCAATTTACTGCGGTGCTCACCCAGCAGCTGTGGAAAGTATGTGGCATTAAACCCTTGCTTAGCTCGCCTTACCATCCACAGACTAACGGTCTCTGCGAGCGTTTTAACGGTACCCTCAAACAGATGCTGAGGACCTTTACGGACACTTGCAGGGACTGGGAGAGATTCTTGCCGCACCTTCTGTTTTCATACCGGGAGGTGCCCCAGGAATCTACTGGGTTCTCCCCTTTTGAGTTACTGTATGGGAGACGGGTCCGCGGACCCCTAGATCTCATCCGGGGACACTGGGAAGGGGAGACTGAGCAAGAAGGGACCCCCATAGTGCCATATGTTCTGGAACTTCGGGACCGCATGGGGAAACTGTCCCTGATGGTAAGGGAGAATCTCCGGGAGGCCCAGGGGAAACAGAGGAGATGGTACGATCAGGGTGCCCGACAGCGAGCCTTCCAGGTGGGGCAAAAAGTATTAGTGCTCAAACCTGTGAAGGCCAACAAGATGCAAGCCTCTTGGCAAGGCCCGTACAGAATAGTGCCGCAGATCTGCGATACTACCTATTTGATAGCCAGCTGTTCAGACGAAAGGGTCCAGAGATCCTTTCATGTGAACATGCTGAAAGAGTATCAAGAACGACCTGAGAACATTGCAGCCGTATGTGCCCCAGCTACAGATGACCCTGAGAATTTGCCTCTCCCTGATCTATTAGAAAGGGACCCCCAGACTGACCTCACCTCCCTCGTACAGATAGGAGACAGGTTAAACCCCACAGAAAGGATCCAAGCGAAACAGTTGTTATGGGAGAAGCAAGCAACTTTCTCCCAGGAGCCAGGTTACACCCACCTCGCTATACACAAGGTAGAGACCCCTGGACAGACCCCCTTACGACAGCCGCCTTACCGTATCCCTGAAGCAGTCCGAGATGGAATGCGGAAGGAGATACAGGAGATGACCCAGCTTGGGGTCATCGAACCCTCTGACAGCCCTTGGGCTTCGCCTGTAGTCCTAGTACCTAAGAAAGATGGGACCACCCGGTTCTGTGTGGACTACAGGCGACTCAACGAGCGGACTACCACTGACGCCTACCCAATGCCCCGGGTAGACGAATTATTGGATCGTATTGCCAGGGGACGTTATCTGACCACCATAGACCTATGTAAGGGCTACTGGCAGATTCCCCTGGCCGAGGATGCTATCCCCAAGTCGGCCTTCGTCACCCCATTTGGCCTGTACCAATTTAGGGTCATGCCTTTTGGGATGAAGAATGCCCCGGCTACTTTCCAACGGATGGTGGATAGACTCCTGGATGGCTTCCAAGAATTTGCCTGTGCATACTTGGACGACATAGCGATCTATAGTGGGTCCTGGGAGGAACACCTGGTACACATAGGGGTAGTACTGGATAAGATCCGGGCCGCTGGCCTGACATTGAAGCCAGAAAAGTGCCATGTAGGTATGGCAGAAGTACAGTACCTGGGTCACCGAGTGGGATGTGGGAACCAGAGACCAGAGCCCGCCAAAGTAGAAGCGGTGGCTAACTGGCCCACGCCCACTACTAAGACCCAGGTATTGGCCTTCTTAGGGACAGCAGGGTACTACCGACGTTTCGTTCCTGACTACAGCTCTATTGCTAAGCCCCTGACAGATCTGACGAAAAAGAATTTGCCTAAGCAGGTCCTGTGGTCCCCGGCTTGTGAAGCTGCGTTCCAGGCACTGAAACAAGCTCTCGTGAATGCCCCTATCTTGGCTGCCCCAGTCCCTAACAAACGCTTTCTCGTTCACACAGATGCTTCCATGTATGGACTGGGGGCTGTGTTAAGCCAAGTTGGGGAAGATGGAGGAGAGCATCCTGTCGCATACCTCAGCCGAAAATTACTACCCCGAGAAGTGAGTTATGCGGCAGTTGAAAAAGAATGTTTAGCCCTAGTCTGGGCATTGAAAAAGTTAAGTCCCTACTTGTATGGGCAAGAATTTTCCCTTGTAACAGATCATAACCCCCTCGTTTGGCTTAACCGGGTCTCAGGCGACAATGGGAGACTGCTGAGATGGAGCTTGGCATTACAACCTTACAACTTTACTATTAGCTACAGACCCGGTAAGCTGAACGGAAATGCGGATGGCTTATCACGGCAGACCGACATATCCACCACCTTTTAGTCCGGACATCCCCAAGTTGACCCGCCACAGGGTCAAGCCGGGTCTGCCGGAGTGTTCCACAAGGGGGGAGCCGTGTGACGGAACCATCCGTCTGTCTGGTGCTTTAGTGGATTCAACTATTTTAGGCCATCCGTCTAAAGGACTGATTTGTGATGTTATGAAGCATGTTTTACCGTTCCAGCCTGTTTTCCAGCCGTTCACCTCATTTCGCACGAACTCCATGTCTAACATATGGGTGGCCGCCATTTTGGGACTTTTTCACGTGTTCGCGGCCATCTTGCGTGCGAACAGCGGTGTTTGCCTGTGAACGCGTGGAACTAAAAACGGATACCCAAACAGGCGAACACCGCTGAGACCTCCATACACCCAGAAGTTCGTGTTGGAACTACCGAACGACGAGCCATTCGGTAGTTACTTGTAATCGGCTATGGGGAATCCAGCGAACTCGGAGATAGTTGTGGATGATGAGGATTTCGTATGATTTTAACGGCGAATGGAAACCGACTGCAGGGCCAAAACTTATGGAACTCTTTTCGGCTAGAAGATCCGTGCAGTCGGTCAAAACTTCAATCATCCATAACTCCCGAACCCCTTAACCGAATGGGCTGGGATTTGGACAGAGTGTTCCCCTAACCAAGACCTTTCAAGCGGTGCTGAACTTAAAGGTGTACCCCCTGGTTTTGGGGTACATCCATAACTGGGGTAAATTATTGTACAGTATAATTGTGTTATGTGGTTATCTGAGGGGAGGAGAGGTGGGGGTGTTACCCGGTGTATAATTGGTTATTTTCATCCTCCCCCTGGGAGTGCCCTGTGTGTGCCTTTTCCTAATAAAAAGCAGGCTGGATGTTCCAGTCCTCAGATCTTGTTTTGACCCTCAACACGGAGCTTCAGTCTCGTTATTGGGGGGATTCTTATTTACGCTTAAGGACTATTATTGAGAACTTATGCAGTTTGATGGATATCGTTATTCGAGAGATTACTGCTTCCCCTGGTTATGGTTCGTGGATTATACAGTATACGAACAAGGACTTGATACGGTGAGAGGGGAAGGTGGACTAAACGGTGATTTACTTATTAAGACAAAAGGTGTCTTAACATAATCTTTCAATGTAGGGTAATAACTGCTTGATCCAAGGATAAATCTGACTGCCATTCTGGGGTTAAGAAGGAATATATTTCCTAGCTTGTTGCAAAATTGTGCTTCAAACTGGTTGTTTTTGCCTTCTCAACAGCAAAAACACAAATGTGAGGAAGGCTGAACTTGATGGACGCAAGTCTCTTTTCAGCTAATGTAACTATGTAACTATGTAACTAAATCTACTGGAGATTTGTGCCTCTTTGAGTCCTCCCATGCTCTCTAGGTGTCTCTCTCCTAAGCCCTGTCTCTTTTGCCCCTTCCACAGCCCCTCTGTGCAGGGTTAAAGGACCACTATAGGCACCCAGACCACTTCAGCTTAATGAAGTGGTCTGGGTGCCAGGTCCAGCTAGGATTAACGCTTTCTGCTGTAAACATAGCAGTTTCAGGTTTAATCCAGCCTCTAGTGGCTGTCTCATTGACACAGTGAGAAGACGCCAGCGTCCATAGGAAAGCATTGAGAATGCTCTCCTATGGAATGGCTGAATGCGTGCACGGCTCATGCCGCGCATGCGCATTCAGCCGATGACAGGGAAAGGAGGAGGAGAGTTCCCAGCGCCGAGAGTGCGCTGGAAAAAAGGTAAGGGATTAACCCCTTCCTCACCCTAGAGCCCGGCGGGAGGGGGGCCCTGAGGGTGAGGGGTACCCAAGGACCCTATAGAGCCAGGAAAACGAGTATGTTTTCCTGGCACTATAGTGGTCCTTTAATTTTGGTGGCAAATTTCAATTTCATTTAGTCATAGTCTTTTGACTAAAATGCCATTTTAGTTTTAGTCATCTGAATTGAAGACTAAATCTCAAAAATTGTAGTCAGCTAAAATTTGACTAAAATTTTTTGTCAACAAAATTAACCGTTTTTTAGAAACATAGGAACATAGAATGTGATGGCAGATAAGAACCATTCGGCCCATCTAGTCCCAATTTTATAAATACTTTCATTAGTCCCTGGCCTTATCTTATAGTTAGGATAGCCTTATGCCTATCCCACGCATGCTTAAACTCCCTCACTGTGTTAACCTCTACCACTTCAGCTGGAAGGCTATTCCATGCATCCACTACCCTCTCAGTAAAGTAATACTTCCTGATATTGTTGTGTAAAAAGGTTGCATTAGACCTGATTCTTAATATAAAGTGTCTCTATTATCCCTCCACTCCCTGCAAAATAAATATTTCATAAATACTCATAATGAGTGCTTTGGAATTTCATTGACATTTCATTCTAGTCAAAAATATACTGAGATAAAGTTGGGTTACTTTGTTTCTGTAATTTTCCTCTGCCTGACACTTCTTGGCACTGGGCAGAACTACCGTAGGGGATCTCGTGGCATCCTCCATAGACCACTCTGCTGTGACAGTAAGTAAGTGACAGTGCCATTGAAACCTATAGTACTATGTTAGTATATATTGCGCCAGAGTTTCATGAGGGTGGTGACAGATAGGGTTCAATATACATAAAAACAATGTGACAATCACAACATGAATGCAAATAAAGTGAACAAATGAAAACAACAAACTTCCATTAAACAAGTGATATACCCCAACACTTTCTCTCGTCTCCAAGTATCAACACAAATATAACAGATAGTGCTTGTAACGGATCACCTGGCACCCCAACTGGGTACCTCCAAGGACTATAAGCACCGCACCGGACACCACAACCACCGCAGACTCCACAACCACCATAGCTTAACTACAATCTCGCCATCTTCCTTCCACCCTGGATCAACCTCTGACATCCAGGACCGTGTGGGAGAGACCTCTCCTCCAGGAGAGCTTATCAAGAACAGCTCTTAAAAGAGCTAAGTGATTAGAACCAAGGGGAGTATACAGAGTATAGCAATCCCCAGTGTGATTATAGCAGTTTCCCTCCAATCACGAGATAAGACTACGAGTTGATGGTCAAACAGGATCAAAACATTTAATGGCACAGATTGGATTTTTATACAGTTTTTCAGGCCAGAGGCACACCCACTGGACCTGATGGAGGACAGGGACACAAGGGACGTAAACCAATCAAAAAAGTAATTAACAGTACGACACTCCCACATACAGTAAACAATCCCCCCACCCCCATTCTGCCTGTGATATAGTTAAGGTAGTTAATGCATTAACTTAATTATCCCCAGGTAGAAAAAACACACATTTTTATAAAGTACCTTAAGAACCCCAAAACACAACATATACCCAGAAATGTTACATCCCCTGATAGCTCTGAACAACATATCCAACAATCACCCAGATCAGATAAGGGATTAAACAATTTTATGGTAGTCATATTTTTTTCCCAGGCGCAGGCATGGTCCCAAAACATTTCCATAGAATCGCGGCTAAGTGCCGCTGGAGGACCAACCGGGAACCACAAGGTTTTCATGCCAAAAATAGTTCCAGGGCATTCGTAGCTAAGTTTCCTGAAGCCTATGTGCGGTTTTGGGCCCATGCGGACAAGATGGCCGCCACCACGTGTTCGAATGCCGAATGGCGGCCACATCGACTACTTCGACACTTCACCTGTCTCCGAAGTGCCACTTCACCTACTTCAAAAGTTTGAAGAACATTGTGCTAAGTCCTAATAGGCACAATTAGGGTCTCTCAGCCACAATAAATTAAAGGGGCCATAGTCACAGGGTAAAAGGCTGGCAAGTAGTCCTCTCCAAAAACCAGTGGCAAAGTTGCTTTTGTCACAGTGCTATAACAACAAATAGAAAACCAAACATATTGATAACTGTATAAAATAAAATATAGCTATATATTTCCAATTGGCCACTCACAGTATGTAAAATTGTGGCTTGAAGATATCCTCCAATATGTTGCCAATGCTGATGTGTTTTTATTGAACCAGATTCCCAGGGTCAGAATACACTCCAAACCACAGAGAACCATAGACAGGGATAATATGGCCTAATGTATGTAACAAACACTTAGAAATATATCCAATAATGTATTAACTAACATCGGGGTTAAAACAGCAAGTATTTTCAAATAGGTCACCACAAGTCGTCCCACATGCTTTGTCCTGTTGGGAATTTCTCAGGAACAATCTATAAATTGTTGACACCATATTGGAGAATATTTTCAAGGCACTATTTTATATACTAACTTTAAGTGGCCAATTGGAAATATATAATATGTCATATTTTATTTTATACAGTTATACACTATGTTTTAGTTTTCTGTTTTTTGTTAAAGCACCGTCCCCTGTTATATTTTGGTTTCTATATATTTAAGTGTAGAAATGCTAAGATAAACATGTTAACGGGGTACTTTGATGCATGTTTATCCCCTGTCTGTACTCGCTCCTCAAACACCCACGTACTGTTCCTTCGGAACTCTCTTCCCTGCTCCATTAGACTCTCCCCCTGTCTCAGTTTCTTCAATAGATCATTAAAAACTCACTTCTATAGGAACGAATATCAGTTAAACTGCTAATAGCTTTCCCTGATTGCACCTTAGTAACCCATCATGCTTTCACTCCTACAATTGTGTCACCTAAAAAACTAACCTTTTACTGCCAACTATTCTAGTAACCCATACAAGAAATGCATCCTTCCCTTACCTCTTGTGCCACTTTATCCCACTCCCTCTAGAATGTGAGCTGGTTTGAGCAGGGCTCCCAGCCCCCTCTGTTCCTGTGTGTCCACCCTGTCGTGTTCGAAATATTTGTCTGTTAGTCACCTATTGTACAGCGCTGCGGAATTTGTTGGTGCTTTATAAACAATGATAATAATGTGATGGCTTAAGTACATATATTACTAAATTCTCAAGTGGAGGGAAATCTTGTGTACACTTCCAGTATCGATGGTCAGTCTGTATAGGTGTATGGGCTGATTCTTATTTGCTGTCCATGGTATTCATTTAGGCTGTCCCAGGAACACTGAAGAGGTTAAACTATCATACTGAGCAGGGAGTGGTTTTCTCTTTTTATAATATGAGATTAAGTAATATAATATGAGAATATTTACTCTGTCTACAGGAAATATACTACATTCACCACACTAATTAAAGCAACGTTTTGGACAGAAATAATGTCCTTCTAAAATGTATAATGTCGCCTGTCTCCAAAAAGTTAAAAAACCAAACAAGAAAGATAATTCTGAAAACTAATTTCTAATAGATGTTACCTGTAGAACAGGTGAAAGGGCCCTTTATTCACTGAACAAACCGTGGTGGTGCAGTGGAAAAATACAAACCAAATAACGCTGGGAATGCTTTCTAACCGTCTATTCACATTAACTTGTCTTGATTTATAAATCAACAAAAGATCCTTCAAGTTTGATAGAGTTGAGATCCTTATTTTTGAAGATACCAAATGAAAGGTAACGGATTGCTTGCAATCTCAGGTCTTGGAGGATATTCATCTAGGTTCCTCTAAGATATCCTTTAGTGGCACATGTTAAGAGACAAGAACATTTTACATTGTTACTTGTGTCCATGTCTGTGGACCGATCACACAGCTATAACACTATCTCAATTTATTATACAATCTACCTCCAAAAGCCAGAGGTAAAGACTACCACGTGGCTGCCAAAACCATGAAAACAGATGATTGTCCAGAACTAGGTCCATTTTAGGTAATTCTCTTTATCTCCCAATGTGCTTCCCGGGTAATGAACGACACTGCAGTCTATTAGTCTCTATATGTAGCAGTAAATCCTGAGATTAAATATTACATGACCCAAGCTCTGGTCATATCTATGCGTCACCCCTTCCAGTGACAGATAAATGCACTGCCTGTCGTGTAATAAAATTATTATTCTTACATAAAAATGACATGACGTGAGTGACCCTAAATAAATTAGAGTAAAGATTGTCAACACATCAAAAAGCAAACAAACAATTAAGTGACATTTATACCAATCAGAGAATACTCAGTTAATTAATCTTACTGCTCCCCAACGATCTTTACCTATTAATGGAGACTTTTGCAATTTGCCATGTTTAATGTTTCCTAGATGGTTGTCATAGTTACAAGAAGACAATCCTCTCAAACATTCAAAGATAAATAACATTTTAAATCCAGTGTGATTCTATAGATGGACATTCTGCTTTCCGATAATAGAGATATGGGTACAGTCACAGGGAGATTAATCTTGCTTTGCCCAGCAGTCACATCGCTACAATATCAGCCAGACACTGATAAAAAGCCTTAATAACAGATCTACTGATTCATTGGTCAAGTAGCAATCCAACTATATTTATAAATAAGATACAAACTATAAACATGGAACATAAACAGAAAAAAAGAACAGCAAACATAGCATGTAGAATATAAACAGAAAACATTACATACAGACAAATACAGAAATACAGTTGAATACTATTGAATCATAAAATACAACAGAAGTATGACCAGTAGAGTAAAGAGGCAACACAAAGACGGAGATTACACATGGATATAACATGAAACATTTAACACGAGAATGCAGACAGGGATCATAAACATTAAACATAGATAACAAACAGGAAACATTAACAGGAGAACACACACAGGGATCATAAACATTAAACAGATAACAAACAGGAAACATTAACAGGAGAACACACACACAGGGATCATAAACATTAAACAGATAAACAAGAAACATGAACAGGAGAGCACAGGTAGGGATCATAAATATGAAACAGATAAAACAAACAGGAAACATAAACAGAAGAACACATACAGGAATCATAAACATTAAACAGATAACAAACAGGAAACATGAACAGGAGAACACAGATAGGGATCGTAAATATGAAACAGATAACAAACAGGAAACATGAACAGGAGAACACAGATAGGGATCGTAAATATGAAACAGATAACAAACAGGAAACATGAACAGGAGAACACAGACAGGGATCATAAACATTAAACATAGATAACAAACAGGAAACATGAACAGGAGAACACAGATAGATTTCAGAAACATATACACAAAAATAAGGCCTGTGCTCAGACCCCCACTACTCTTGGGTGGCAGCAGGAATGACCCCAGCAGACAGAGGCAGATAGAGCTCCAGGTGTCCATGCCGTCCAAAAGTTATTAAAGCCCACTCTGTACAGGATGGCACAGAGGAAGGGGTTATACAGAAAATATGAGCAGGAACAAAGTCAGAGACACAGACATCCAGGGACACTAATTGATGCAAAATGTCAGGAAGGCTAGAACGCAGCAATGTTTCCAGTTTGGTTACATTGACCTAAAATGTCAAATTCACCTTTAATTTATTGAGAATTCCCAACAATCCAAACTGTAGTGAAATATCATTGAGGTTTTTTTTAATAGGAAGCACAAATAGGGGACATCTGTCTGCTTGGCGCCTTTCTGTTATTTGTATTAGGCTTGGTTTGTCAGGGAGATTGTGGTAATACAAAGTGCCCATTATCAAACAATACCCCAGAGCCAAAAGTGTTACAGCTCAATCAATAAATAGGTATAAAAATATACTAAAACAGCTTGCAAAAGCCTTAGCAAGCCCTCCCCTCCTAACCCTACCCAGACTTTCTGTGGATGTCCAATCATAGACTTAGCAATGCAGCTTAATGAGAAGTCTTTGCAAGGCAGGTGCTCTGGGCACACTAGGAGTCTGGAGTCCCTGGTGGGACCAGTCTGATATGTTTCAGAGATGTTCTCTCTGTAATGGCACAAGATGAGCTAAAACCAGCTTGAGATCTGAGTGGGGACCCACCGAAGGGCAGGCTATTTCAGCTGCTGCTCGTTCTCAGTATTCTCTTGCGCCCTGTTTTTTGCTCTCCACAAGTTTAAAGGGTAATCCAGACGTGGACCCCTTGCTCGCTGTGCCTAGAGAGATATCAGCTATGCCTCACTGATGATGCCTAATAAGGCTGAAATGATCGTCTGGGGTTGCTGTGTCTCTCGTGCAGAGGGAACTTGCTGGCATTTTGGATCTGGACTGCCCGTATGGGTGAGACCAGTCTAATATGTTTCAGAGATGTTCTCTCTGTAATGGCACAAGATGAGCTAAAACCAGCTTGAGATCTGAGCGGGGACCCACCGAAGGGCAGGCTATTTCAACTGCTGCTCGTTCTCAGTATTCTCTTGTGCCCTGTTTTTTGCTCTCCATATATTTAACTGTTAATTACAGAATTATTACATTTTATTCATTATAGTTTGCTGTACATGGGGGGTATTGTTATACTCCAGAGACTTCGCTGAACACAAATATGAGTGTTTTAAAAAGTAAAACTTATCACAACGATGATATCACCAGTAAAATGGCAGTTTTTGTTTTTTAAAAAAATGCAAAAAAAACAAATGAAAACGCTAACTTTGGCCAGTGTTTGTGACTAAATGGCTACTACAAAAGACTGGAAATACCCCATGTTGAATACCCTGGGTTGTCTACATTTGAAAATGGTTTGCCATGATGAGGTTAATTCACATTTCTGGGCTACCATATGGCCTGAAAAGGCAACATAGACCCAGCAAACCAATCTGGCAAACTGAATTGGGCTAGTCCTATATTGACCCTGTAACTGTCCAAAACCTCATAAAACCTGTACATGGGGGGTATTGTTATACTCGGGAGACTTTGCTGAACACAAATATGAGTGTTTAAAACAGTAAAACTTATCACGACGATGAAAAAAACAGTAAAAGTGCAGAATTTGTGTAAAAAATGCCCTGAGTTGTCTACGTTTTCAAATGGTATGTCATGGTGGGGTTCATTTTCATTTCTGGGCTGCCATACCATCTCAAAGGCAACATAGCCAATCTAGCAAATAGCAATTTACAAAAACAGAAATTGGCCAATTTTATGACCGTGTAACTTTCCAAATAACCATAAAACCTTTACTTGAGGGGTACTGTTGTACTTGTGAGATATTACTCTACACAAATATGAGTGATTTAGAGCAGTAAAATATATTATACTGATAATACCATCGGTGGAATGGCAGTTTGTGTATTAAAAATGCAAAGAAAACAAATATAAACGCTCATTTTGGCCAGGGTTTGTGACTAAGTGGCTACTAAAAAAGACTAGCCATACCCCATTTTCAATACCGTGGGTTGTCTTCTTTTACAAAAGGTATGACATGATGGGGTTAATTTTCATTCCTGGGCTTTCCTGGTCTCAAAGGCAACATAGGCCCAGCAAACCAATCTGGCAAATTTCAATGTGCAAATATGAAAAAGAGGAAAGCTCTACATTTAAACCCTTTAAGTTTGCAAAAACCTATAAAACCTGTACATTGGGGACACTGTTGTACTCAGGAGATGTTGCTGAACACATATTGGGGTGTTCTTTGTCAGTAACACATAAACGGAACAAAAAATCCATGCCTAAAGTACATTGTGAGAGAAAAATAACACAAAAAAATGACTACCCAAAAGTCTGGTGGTAGAATTAGTGCATGGAAAGTGTTAAAATACCACCATTTAAAATACCCTAGGGTGTCTACTTTTCAAAAATATATGGTTTAATGGGGGTCAATTACATTGTCCGGCTTCAAAAATTTCCCAAATAGGACATGGGTGCACGATGACCAGCTGAGAAAATTCCAAGTTAGAAAACTGGAATCCGCGCCCTCCAAATAAGGTCTTTTAGCCCCCAGAGAACCCGACACACCTATACATGGGTGATATCACTGTACTCGGGAGATGTTGCGGAACACATATTGGGGTGTTCTTTGGCAGTAACCCTTAAAGTTCTCTGTACACGTATTCTTAAATTGCTATGTGTGTCAAAAAAATCACCAATTATTATTATTATTTTTTTTTTAATTTGGCATAGATTGGAGGCAAAATGGTTGCATGAAAAGAGTCAAAATACCCCAAGTTTAATACCTTAGGTTGTATTCTATTAAAAAATATATACATGTGAAGGGTTATTCAGGGATTCCTGACAGATATCAGGGTTACAATGTAACTTGCGTTAATTTGGGGTAAAAAAAGGGTTTTGGAAATAGCAAAGTGCTACTTGTACATATTGCCCTATAAGTTTCCAAAAAAAGCCAAGAACATGCTAACATTGGGTATTTCTAAACTCAGGACAAAATTTAGAAATGATTTAGCATGGGTGTTTTTTGGTGGTTGTGGATGCGTTACAGATTTTGGGGTTCAAAGTTAGAATTTTTTTTTTTTTTCCATCATATTTTAGATTTTTTTTAAAGTAAATTATATGATATGATGAAGATAATGGTAAGACCATTTAATGCTGAGACAAACGGTATATAATATGTGTGGATACAGTAAATGAGTTAGGGGAAAATTACAGCTCAACACAAACACAGCAGAAATGTAAAATCAGCCCTTTTCCTTAACGGTAAGAAAATTGAAAAATGCTCTGGTCATCAACGGGATAGTCTTCTTCAAAGTTATTATATTGAAAGCAGTATCTGAAAAGACGTCCATAACCTCCTAGGAAGTGAATGAAGTAGGTTCACTGTTATAAAACGTATTTTGAGTTTTTAACCGAAAAAATCTTTTGTAGCCTATTTCTGGCCTGAAAGCGCACTCATCTCAGACAAAGAGTGATGTTGTGGCTCTGGATAAACTGTGCTTTTAATAAAAATATCAACAGAGCAACTAACAATAAAAAAAAAAAACACAAAGTTAGCATGGCAAGTAGAAACACAATAAATACAGTTCTAACCTTTTCCCTCCCTAGAATATGTAGACATGACTACAATTAGCCAGTGTTCCAATCAGTGTTCCATTGCTGTTTTGCATACATAAACACAATTGTCCAAAATAAAGTCATGTATTGCTTCCCTTACAAACTTGGCTTTTGCCTTGTATGTAAGAAGGTTTAGATGGACTATGCTCTTACTTTCTGGGATAGTACTGAGATAATCACATTGAGCGTTCAATCATAGTTCTGTATTGTCTTGGTTAATGCCCATATCTTTCACAAGTGGCCTTCACATTTGACTCGATATATGAATGAGGAGTTGTCTGGCTGCCATATGCTAACTGGGTATGTTGGTGTGTGGCTGTGCACCAACTCTGGAACATTAGAACCACACTATGACCTGTGTTGTACATAACAGGATTATGGTAATACAATGGCTTGTAACCGTACAACAGAACGATAATATTAGGTAAAGCACTGTGTATATATAGTCAAGTCATGATACTTGCTTTTCCCAGCCTATATATGATATATAATTATATTACCTTTTCACATGAAGAGCATGTTACAGTATATATATATAATTGATTTTTTTTCACCCTTCCTGGGTGGTATGTTTATTCCTCATTCTCGGGTCCTCTACCAGAGGCCTGGGAGTTTGAGGGTTCTGCGCAGTATCTTAGCTGTCTTAGAACTGCACTCTTCTGGACAGCGATCTCAGATGTCCCACCTGGAATCTGTTGAAGCCACACACCCAACTTGGGAGTCACAGCCCTGAGTGCTCCTATCACAACTGGGACTGCTACTGCCTTCACTTTCTACATCCTTTCTAGTTCTTCTTTCAGTCCTTGATATTTGTCCACCTTCTTATGTTCCTTCTTCCTGATGTTATAGTCACTGGGTACTGCCAAATCCACCACAACTGCAGTCTTTCATTCATTGTCTACCACCACGATGTCTGGTTGGTTGGCCAACACTTGCTTGTCTGTCTGGATCTTGAAGTCCCACAGGATCTTAGCCCTGTCATTCTCAACTACCCTTTGTGGTATCTCCCATCTGGACTTAGGCAGGTGCAATCCATATTCTGTGCAGATGTTTCGGTACACAATCCCAGCAACTTGTTTGTGTCTCTCCATGTATGCTGTTCCTGCTAACATCTTGCATCCGGCTACTAGCTGCTGAATTGTCTCAGAGGTCTCTTTGTACAGTCTGCACGTTGGGTCTTTCCTGGTATGGTAGACTCCAGCTTCTATTGATCTGGTGCCAAGTGCCTGCTCCTGTGCTGCTAGGATTAGTGGCTCAGTGCTGTCTTTCAATCCTGCCTTTTCTAACCACTGATAGGATTTTGTCAGGCGAGCCACATCTACTATCTGCTGGTGCTACACCCCATGAAGATTTTTGTCTTGCCAAATAACCTCGTCTTTTTCTGCATCCTCGATCTGTGGAAGTCTCAGCCATTCCCTTAGCAGTTCATCTTTGGGAGCCATCTTCATGATGTAGTTGTGGATGCTCTGTGTTTCATCCAGGACTGTGGCCTTGGCACTTATCAGGCACTGACCTCCTTCCTTCCGGCAGGTGTACAGTCTCTGGGTGTTGATTTTAGGGTGGAATCCTCCATTCATAGTGAGTAGTTTCCTGGTCTTGACATCCACGGTGACCAGTTCTTCTCTTGGCCAGGTTATTATTCTAGCTGGGTACCTGATGACAGGTAGGGCATATGTATTAATGGCTTGAATCTTATTCTTGCCATTGAGCTGGGACTCCAGGACCTGTCTGACTCTTTGGAGGTACTTGGATGTTGCTATCCTTCTTAAGCAGACTACTGTATATATATATATATATATATATTTATATCACATTACCTTTTCACATGAAGAGCATGTTACAGTGTGTGTATATATATATATATTGTATATAACATTGTATTATCCATAGACTCTAGGAGGAAGGGGTTTTCAATCACAATTTTGTCCCCACTATAACTGTTTTGGTTAGTTGCTTCACAAGTACCTCCAAGCCTCACTAGCAAGCCAGTAAACAACCTCAATCTAATGATTTGCATTAACATTGAAACAGCTGTCCATGAGTGGTTCACTGGCTCTGCATCTTTTCCTAAGTTGTGTTTCAAAGCTGTTGTATACAGCAAACACAGACTCAAAGGAATCCATGTTTAAAATGGAATGTGGCAAAAATGTGATTCTTTGTTAAACTAACTTGCATATGGCCACCCAGAATCCTTTGCAGAATCCCACATTCTGTGGGAAAAGCAAGTCTTATGGCTTGACTGGTGTGCAGATTTTTGTTTAATATATATATAAATATATTCACAAGTCCAAACTTTTGCACTCCAAAAATGAAATAAATAAATACCTCGTGCCCTGTCACAAATTCATAAATATCTACAAAAATACCGTCACTCCAAGGTTTTCATTCAGGTAGGTTCTTTATTTGACGAGTTCCAGCAAGTCAATGTTTCAATCCGGAACAATAAACCAAAGAATGGCCTCCTATTCAAGAAGGGGGTGTATCAGAAAGTGCTTCACGTGAAATAAAATAGCAGCTCTACACAAAGTGTGAGATACCCTCTTTCCCACACAACAACACACACCTTCTAGTGGTATAAGATAAACTTACACCTATAGTGAAGAATGAAAGTGCAATAAAAATGGGGGTCATATATATACACAGGGTGATGTATCCAGTACATAAAATACAAAAAAGGCACAATATATAGTGCAGATGTTAATTGCATGTATATAGTCTATCCCTAAATGGTCAAATCACTCACATGTGGTGGAGCCTATATAGATTGGCTCTGTAAGTATCATAGTTATGCTCTTAGGGTAGCATCATACCTCTCCTTCAATGAAATACATTCTCCCAAAAAAGAAGCAAGAACAGGGCTGCCAATGTGTAAAATCACCAATATAAAATTGATAAAATGTAAAGGGAGGTATTGAGCTCACCTTATATAGAGCCTTAGTCCCAGCTCTATGGTATGCAGGTGTAGTGCCACCATAGCACGGATGGCACGTTCCCCAATTAAATGAAACGTGTTTTGACCAGTATAAATTTTATACTTTGTTTTTGTTAATAAATTACTATAGCATTTTAAGAGTCCTCTATAGCCTCAGGAAGCTTCATTGAGTGCCCCTCTATAGTGGCACTACACCTGCATACCTTAGAGCCGGGACTTAGGCTCTATATAAGGTGAACCCAAGACAATAGTCGAAACGCTCTATATGAGCATTTCTACTATTGTCTTTACTCTGAAAGTGCGGTTGCAAATAGAGATCTTTTAATAGTTTGTCTTACTCTAAATTTTCTGGTTACATTTATTACCTTTTGCTTTTATTGACAAACTAAAGGAAAGAGATCCAATATCCAAAGGGATATTTCATCAGCTTCATCTCAGCAACATCTATATAAAAAAAAGGCGCTGAAAGTCTGAGCCTACTAATAAGTGGCTCAGCAACATGTGAGTGAGACCATTTTGGGTTACTTATTGTATTATTTGATTTACACAGATTTCACTATGGTTGTTTACTCTTTTGTATTTTAGGCATTTTTATCCAGTCTATATTGTGCCACATATCTTTTTAGTGTGCTGTCACCACCATTACACATTGTATACACTGTTTTTATGTGGTTGGGTGATCTACATAAGGTGATAGCAGCATGATTTTTAACCTTTTATTCTTTACAATTATTTTCACTGTTTTCTATCAGCCTAATGTTCGCTCTTATGAGATTAATACACTTACTGGGGGGGGGAAAAACATTAGATCTGGGGCTCTCTGCAGCACAAGGCTAAATAGGGCCCTGGAATGAGGCACCTGTGACAGGGAGGGGTGCACAAATGACATATATATTTATTTATAAAACAAAGTACACGAAAGGAAAAATGTATGGTGTCTTCACAGTAACCTAACATAGTTCATATAAGTTCATATAGAGCTCCGCATGTAAAACCTATTCATTTAACCCAAGGTTTAATTAAGGTAGTGTTAAAATGGCAGTACATAGAGGGATAACCAAATAAATTATTTGCCTTTAGTACTGAAAGAGTCCATACTGGTTGTAGATTCATGAAACCTGTATGGCTGTCAGTGAGCAGCTCTTTCTTTCTCCTGTCTGTGAGATGAAATTCACATGGAAACTGTTACTGAGAATTTAAAGCAAACCCCCAGGGAAATACCGTATTTCTAATTGTCTCAGTGTTCTCGGCATATAGTGTGAGCAGGGAACAAGTATATGCATTCAGTGGGCTCTCTGTTAAGAACTCTCTTGGGCTGTACAGAACAAAGCTAACCTAGAAACGTCATGGAACAGGTATCTGGTAATACTGAACACAAAATGTTAAATCCTTCATGTTATAATAGGCCAGGGAAAATGGACAAAGAATGTCAGCCTTCTGCAAAATGATGGGAATGATGGACGATGACCCCCCAAAAATATTAGACAGTGATCAATTATCTGTAATGCTACTGAATGTTACATTGTATTCAATATTGCTACGGGCATTTTAGGGGTACCGAGGTAAACAGGGATCCTGAGAGCTCAGAAAGTATTTTCCAAAACTCATTATTTCTCATGGAACACAAGCCACTTCCTATAATCAGGATGTACATAATAGGCCGGGAGAATGATTGCTTTCAGATAATGTCTAACTCTGATTTATTAGCTGATCCTGGCTGCCATAGAATGGGAAACTAAAGTTTGGATCTGTCATAGATAGATAAACAACCAAGTGGAAGAAGTAAATTAGGCATCTATAAAATGAACATGTTTCCCTTTAAGTCTTTCATAATGATGTTTCCTTTCAGAAGTTGCTACAGAGTAATTGCCTACCTGCTTTGCACTTTGGATTTATCATGGTATCTCAGAAACTGATAATCTTTCCTAAAAAAACAAAACAGAATTCATCTCCAGAGGTACTCCCTTTCATGCCAACTATTGTGAAAATGTTTCTCTTTACATGGTTAGAGGTGAACTGTTTTGTTTTTGGAATCATGAAAAAGTCTGTTAGGAAAATTCCTGGTTATATAAAACACAGTTCCAGTGCTCAAAGTGGATTTAGTTATAGGAGAAAGATAGAGAGAGAAATAAGAAGAAAGAGTAAAAAACAGAGATATAACAAGGATATAGATACATAGCAGGATAACAAGGATATAGATACATAGCAGGATAACGAGGATATAGATACATAGCACGATAATGAGGATATAGATACATAGCACGATAACGAGGATATAGATACATAGCAGGATAACGAGGATATAGATACATAGCACGATAATGAGGATATAGATACCTAGCAGGATAACGAGGATATAGATACCTAGCACGATAACGAGGATATAGATACATAGCAGGATAACGAGGATATAAATACATAGCAGGATA
The DNA here is from genome assembly GCF_036172605.1 of Pelobates fuscus. Classification (NCBI taxonomy): domain Eukaryota; kingdom Metazoa; phylum Chordata; class Amphibia; order Anura; family Pelobatidae; genus Pelobates; species Pelobates fuscus. The sequence goes on along the minus strand of NC_086322.1, from coordinate 11,362,661 downwards.
ACGAGGATATAGATACATAGCACGATAACGAGGATATAGATACCTAGCATGATAACGAGGATATAGATACATAGCATGATAACGAGGATATAGATACCTAGCATGATAGCGAGGATATAGATACATAGCACGATAACAAGGATATAGATACATAGCACGATAACGAGGATATAGATACCTAGCACGATAACGAGGATATAGATACATAGCAGGATAACGAGGATATAGATACCTAGCACGATAACGAGGATATAGATACATAGCAGGATAACGAGGATATAAATACAAAGCAGGATAACGAGGATATAGATACATAGCACGATAAGGAGGATATAGATACCTAGCATGATAACGAGGATATAGATACATAGCACGATAATGAGGATATAGATACATAGCACGATAACGAGGATATAAATACATAGCAGGATAACAAGGATATAAATACATAGCAGGATAACGAGGATATAGATATATAGCACGATAACGAGGATATAGATACCTAGCATGATAACGAGGATATAGATACATAGCACGATAATGAGGATATAGATACATAGCACGATAACGAGGATATAAATACATAGCAGGATAACGAGGATATAGATACATAGCACGATAACGAGGATATAGATACCTAGCATGATAACGAGGATATAGATACATAGCATGATAACGAGGATATAGATACCTAGCATGATAACGATTATATAGATACATAGCATGATAACGAGGATATAGATACCTAGCATGATAACGATTATATAGATACATAGCACGATAACGAGGATATAGATACATAGCAGGATAACGAGGATATAGATACCTAGCATGATAACGAGGATATAGATACATAGCATGATAACGAGGATATAGATACCTAGCATGATAACGAGGATATAGATACATAGCACGATAATGAGGATATAGATACATAGCACGATAACGAGGATATAAATACATAGCAGGATAACGAGGATATAGATACATAGCACGATAACGAGGATAAAGATACATAGCAGGATAACGAGGATAAAGATACATAGCATGATAACGAGGATATAGATACATAGCATGATAATGAGTATATAGATACCTAGCATGATAACGAGGATATAGATACATAGCAACATAGTTTGTTCCTCTAGTTCGTTGGAATAAAACTACCGAATAGCGCTCTCCTGGCTGGTCGGTGAAAGGAAGCAGGCATTCGCAAAGTTGGACCGGCGCACTAATTTGCCAAATGTCTTTGAAGTAAATGAGCCAGAGGGGTGGTCGGTGTTCGTAAGTTTTATCTACTGAACAGAAAAAAATTAAAGTACACAAATAACAGGGGTAGTTTCCGATACATCGCACAATAATAAGAATATAGATACATAACACAATAAAGATTAGATGAAAAAGGGGGATAATGGCCGGGTCTCATCCTCCCCCTGTCTCTTATGGTGAACCTGGAGGAGGTACCAGGTTGGACGTGTCCCCACTGGGTTGTAAGTCGACCAGTGGGGAGCATTATGGTTGGGCCCCACCGAGTGGGTGGGGAGCCCTGAAAAGGAAGATGTTTTTTATTATGCCGAGGGGGGGAGGTGAGAGCCTTGGGGAAGTTAGATTGGCAAGGACGGTTTCTTTGGTTACTGTATGACTATATGCAAATTGTTTGTTAATTTATGATATTTATTATTTTGTTATATGTTAAAAGGAGTTATACAGTATTTGGTTGTGTTAACAAATGCTGTGGCCTGTTTTCTCCAAGAAGTTGTCTGTCGTTATTTGAAGGGGTAAGTTATGGTTTTATGGGGGATGAAGGGAATGCTATCCAATGCCCACTACGTACATACATGAGGATATAGACACATAGCACGATATGAAGGAAGGGATTGTGCAGATGAAAAAACAAAAACAAAACACAGACTATACTATTAATAGAAATATTTGAACAGAGACAATTTTCAAAACAACTACTAATCATGGAAGCATATAATGAAATTGAAAATTATCACCAATGAGTTTTAATTACACAAGAAAACAAAAAAAACAGAGTAGATGATAATAAAATAATACCACTGGTATTTGCTGAAATAATAATTTTAAGTAAATTAAACAAACAAACATTGAGGCCTTCTCAAAAAAATAAAATTAGGAACTAGCCAGGGTAATACCAGATAGGCCATCTGTTACTTTTAGAAGAGCATCGAGTTTTTAAAGAAAAAAAAATATCAAATAATTTTTTGAAAGGTAAAAAAGGTTTTTATTCTTTTAATCAATTCCATGGCTGTAAGTATAGTAAAAAAGTAATGTTTTACATTAAAAATGTTATCATGTTTTATACGAAAAATGGGGTTCAGCTTTTAATTTGGCCATGTGGTCTGCATTATGTGGGATGCACCATTCATCCCCTTCACAAAAGAGTAAGTGAACATGTAATTAATATGGTAAAAGGTTATGATCAACATAGGATTTCAGAACATTTTAAAAATGCCATAATAAAGATTCTAGTGGCATTCAAGAAGTAAACAAACCCTGGTGAGGAGCTAATCATATTATTACCCTTTAAGGACACAAGCCATTTTTGCTGTTTGTGTTCAAACGCAATTTGCATCTCTGTCATTTATTGCACCAACACATATTATACATCGTTTTTTAGAGGGCAAACATGGCTTTAATTTGATGTCACATAAACATAGATACATTCCCATTAATTACATTATTTTTTCACAGTTTTGGCAATAATAACTTGCTCAGAATATGTCCAGCTTAGAAAAATTAATTCAAAATAAATTCATTTATGTGTCTTGATTTAGAGAGTACATAATATGTATAGGATTTCAGCTTATTTTGAAAGTTACAGGTCACAAAATACAAGGACTAAAATGAAAATTCAATTTG